>NC_133649.1:149133431-149433431 GCF_009905375.1 Apium graveolens | reverse complement strand
ACACCCTATGATCTGTGTAAAAGTAATACCCTAAAGTCTCTTTAGGATATCCCACAAAACTACATTTTACGGATCGAGATTCCAGCTTATCTGGGTCAACTTTCTTGACATAAGCTGGACATCCCCAAATCTTAACATGTTTAAGACTCGGTTTCCTTTCTTTCCATATCTCATATGGAGTTTTAGGGATAGATTTGGAAGGCACCTTATTCAGTAAATATGCTGAGGTTTCCAATCCATAACCCCACAGGAATACTGGAAGATTTGCATAGCTCATCATGGACCGAACCATGTCTAACAAAGTTCGATTTCTCCTTTCAGATACCCCATTTAACTGTGGAGTATATGAAGGAGTCCACTGGGAGACTATACCATTTTCTTTGAGATAATCTAGAAACTCACCATTCAAGTATTCACCACCTCGATCTGATCGAAGAGTTATAATACTATGTTTGGTTTATTTCTCCACTTCATGCTTATATTCTTTGAACTTTTCAAAGGCTTCAGACTTGTGTTTAATCAAATACACATATCCGAATCTAGATTGATCATCTATGAAAGTAATGAAGTATGAAAATCCACCCATGGCTTGCGTAGACATTGGTCCACATACATCTGTGTGTACCAATCCTAGCAAATCTGCAGCCCTCTCTCCATGTCCACTAAATGGAGATTTGGTCATTTTACCCAATAGACAAGACTCGCATGTAGGATATGATTCAAAATCAAAAGGGTCAAGTAACCCTTCCTTATGCAATATCCGCAGTCTATTTTCACTAATATGACCAAGTCTGCAGTGCCACAAAAAAGTGATATTTTCATCATCCCTTTTTCTTTTATTAGTATGTTCAATTTGTAGTAAATCATGCTCTACGTCACATACATACAAACCATTATTTAAAATACCACTTCCATAAAGAACGTTATCTCTAAGAATTGAACATTTATTATTCTGAATAACAAACGAAAATCCATCCAAGTCTAATATGGGAATAGAAATAATATTCCTCACAATCGAAGGAACAAAATAACAATTATTTAAAACAATAGTCTTGCCCGTAGGCATATGTAAATGAAATGATCCTACAGCTTCAGCAACAACTCTTGCTCCATTTCCCATCCGTAGAATCACATCCTCTTCCTCAAGAGTCCTACTTCTCCTTAGTCCCTGCAATGAATTACAAATATGAGAACCACAGGCGGTATCTAATACCCAAGTAGAAATTTGATTTAATGACATATTCACTTCAATCATGAACATACCTGAAGCAGAAGTGGTAGTCTCACTACCCTTCTTCTTCTTCTTCTTCTTCTTCTTCTTCAATTCTGCAAGGTAAACCTTGCAGTTCCTCTTCCAGTGCCCCACCTTGTTATAGTGAAAGCAAACAGCTTTGCTCTTGGGGTCTTCAGCTTTTGGTGGAACAGGCTTTTTTTCACCTACTTTCTTCTTCTTGGAAGGGTTCTTCTTCCTTTTCTTAGGATTGGAACCTTCACCAATTAGAAGAACAGAGCTCTTCTTAGGGGGAAAATTCGATTCCGCATTCTTCAACATGTTGTGGAGTTCAGCCTGGCTGACATCCAGCTTATTCATGTGAAAGTTCACAACAAACTGCGAAAATGAACCCGGAAGTGATTGCAAGACCAAGTCTTGGCTCAACTCCCCATCCATGGAAAAACCAAGTTTTCCAAGACGTTCAATCAAATTGATCATCTTAAGTACATGGTTATTCACAGATGATCCCTCAGACATCCTACAACCGAACAGCTCCTTCGATATCTCATATCGAGCTGTCCTTCCTGCCACATCATACAACTCTTGTAGATGCATAAGGATAGTGTGAGCATCCATATGCTCATGCTGCTTCTGTAGCTCAATGTTCATGGAAGCTAGCATGATGCATTGAGCAACATTTGCATCATCTATCCACTTACGATACACAACATGTTCATCATTATGTGCATCGTTAGCAGGTTCAGTAGGCTTAGGTGAGTCAAGCACATATTCCAGCTTCTCCACCCTGAGAACAATTCTCAAGTTTCGAAGCCAGTCAGCAAAATTAGGACCAGTCAACTTGTGAGCATCTAGTATACTCCGGAGTGATAGTGCAGAAGACATAACGAATATAGTAAATCTGTAAATGATAAACACATAACAACACTTAGCAAATATTCAATTTTATTTCAAAACACTATATGAATTGGGTCTTTATTCATAAGTGGCTCCCACTAGTTTATCTAATTTATACACCCCCTAAGTGAAAATTAGGCATTCATAATGCTAGTGGAAATAGGGATCCTACATTCCACTACACAACCTCGGCTGTAGCACGAAATGTCATGTGATGTTCAATAGGCAGACAACTCTTGTCAATTACATCTTATGTTATTCCCTAATATAATTTTAGCCTCTTGAATAATTGAGTCACGGCTGTAGCACGACAAACTCAATATTCTAAGTCAAGTCTAACCCAACATTTCGTACAATTGAATCAGTCTCTAACGGCCCACGGCTGTAGCACGTAACGACCTTAAGATTCTAATTCAATGTACACATCTCTATGTAATAGACAAGTATTTCTTATTTCGAAATCAAACCCCTCGGCTGTAGCACGAAGCGACAATGATTTAAAAATAAGAACCACTTTCTATCATGTTGGAAGGCTATGACCGACACAAGCCCGTTGTGTCATTGGCCAATTACTACTTGATATTATTTAATTTTAGAGGGATTATATTACGTTACAATCATAATCATATTATAAAGAGATTCTTCCTTTTAAATTAAATATTTCAAATCAATGATCGATAATCAGATGATTCCCAGATCGGGTGGAGCATTGTCAAGAGGCGTCACTTAATAACCCTTTCTTACAGACAGAAATCTGTTGTTGACAGAATCATCCTTTCTCTCAAAATTGAAAATTCATATTTAATTACGCGTTTCATAAACACAAGAATCTCATGATTGTATTCATAATATTATTGTCAAGGCAAGAAACGATTCCTATTCTAGATTTTCTAGATCACGCCTTATATTGATTTAAGTTCACCTTAATCTATCATCGCATGGTAAACACAGGCATATATCTCATATATAAAAATAAATAAACAAGTAAGCATGCAAGTAATATCATGTCACACATTGATATAATGATGTATGGATTTATTATAGCATTTAAAAGCAATTAAAATAATTAAAACATGCTTTAAAACACTTTCGGGAATATAAACAGTTCAAAACTTTTATATAAAAAATATTTGACCACTCCATTAGATCCGTCTCGGAAAAATGAATCCAACGATATATTGCACGCCCAAAACGAAGTTACGAAACTCACAAAAAATAAAATTTAATGTGGACATACGGGCTGTAACGCATGTACGTAATGCGTTACAACACTGTTGAGCCATTTACGCGTGTAACGCATTCCGTAAATGCGCAACAGTGTGTAACGCATTCACGGAATGCGCAACACACCCCTTCCCCGCGTGCAGCGCACGCGCCTGGCACAATCGCAACATGTGTTATTTATTTATTTATTTATTTTTCTGTTTCTTCCCTGCCGTTGCCTGTTTGTCTTTCTGCTGTTACAAACAAAAGTAACCCCCTTTTCTTTTACTCCCTTCCTTAATAACTCTTTATTAATTTATTATTTTAATTTTATTATTAATAAATTAATTAACATTTAATTAATACATTAATAAAAAATCAAAATAATATGATTTCTTAAATCAGGCAGTAGCAGAAAATTATCAAATCAGCCATGGGTCCTTGTGCAAATTTTAATCATAATTATTCAAATGCATAATTATTTCATGAATTTTAATTAAAACAATTTTTAAAAATTCATAACAAATAATCTACACAACACAAAATTATGAAAAAAATACCTAGACAATCTACAACACTTGTAGAACCCAGATCAGTAGTCAAAATCTCATGCAAAAATTATTTCGAATTAATTCATAATTAAATCCAAATAAACTTGCAAAAATCATAATAAATCCATACATGCATAAAAAATCTGAATTTTTTTATATGAATCTCTATATGCAGAACCTAGCTTTGATGCCAATGAAGGAATTTACGGATGAGCAGAAGCGTGAAATAACATTTATTCCGTAAAAACCATATACCGCACATATAGAAAAATGTATAAAAGGGAAAAACTGGGGAATCGAAACCATACCTCGTGAATCGAAGCTTTATAAAATTGGAGTGCTAGCAGTTGCTCCTCAGTGTGTGAAGCACTCTACCGGTATTTACCAAGAACGATCCTCTTCGATGATCCTTTTTATAAAACTAAGCTATTATAAAAATGGAGTTTTGGGAGAGAGAGAGAAGAAGAAGATGGAGGCTAGGGTTTTCACAAAACCAAAATTGTGTGTGTGTTAAGATGAATGAGCCATCCATCTCATTCTATTTATAGGGCTCTCCTAGGGTTTTATAATATATCTTTATATATATTAACCCCCACATTTTATCTTCATAAAATGCTTTAATAATAATTAAAACTATTTTAATCATTATTTCTTTTCTTAACTATTTAGAAAATAATTCTCTCTCTCATTATTTCATCAAAGAAAATATTCTTTTATGGTGTGACCCTGTAGGTTCAATATTATGCCGGTAGTAGAAATAAATAATAATAAACTTTTATTAATTATTTATATGAATATTAAAATTCACTAAATATAATTAACTGATTAATTATATTTATTCTACATCGTGAGTGATGCTTCTCAACATATCGCGACTATCCGGATAATATGAATTCACTGCTTAGAATACCAAGAACCTGTCAGTGAATAGTTACCGTACAATGAATTCCTTCTACCCTTATAATATCCCGATTAAATACAAGGCATGGATCTTGTGTCAAGCCTATCAAATTTAATCATATGATTTCTTATTCATAATGCAAAGTTCATATTAATGCAAATTAGAAACTCCTTTCTAATTTCATACACTCTGGCCAGAGATTCCAGAACTCGCATACTAAGAATAATATAGGATATTCTCTTCCTATACTGGAAGGGGTAGATCCTCTATTGACGTTAACTATCTCTATACACAAATCCCTATGCCCAGAATAGACCTAATGGATGTCCTTAAGACTAAGGACTAAACCAAAGCACAGTTCATTATATATAAGATACCTTTAACGATCTCAAGTCTAAGGACACTTGTACAACTATCACTCAGTGAATAACTATTGACACGTGAGTAATCTCCATTAGTTGTTCAACTTATTGAGTCATGTTCAGTAAACTTATTCCCTAATAAGCACCTACATACCAGCTATAGTGTCACCACACAAATGCCTATGAGAACAGACATCCTCCTGAAGGGAGCAAGCATAGTATGTACCAATCTTTGCGGATCCACTAACATCCGATTAGTTATCCTATGATCAGGAACTGTTTAAGTCCAGAGTTGTCATCTTCTAGATCTCATTAATTATAATCTCATTATAATTCTAGAAGCTTTACTCTAAACTATGGAACATCTTATTTAATACACTTTAAATAGATAAAGCCCATAAAAATATAACAAGTCTTTTATTAATTCAAAATGAAATCAAATAGGAATACAAGAAAGTTCTTCCTAACTCATCATACATGATTGAATTTAGGACAAACACTTTCAATCTAGCCTCCCTGCAACTTCAGCAAATCCAGGGCTTCCAACATGCTAGAGATGTGAACACCATGAAGGGTGATATTGAGGAGATGAGGAAGGCCATTTCAGATAAAATAGACTCTAAACTTCCAGACACTGCAATGATTGACATCAAGAGGTAATTAAGGAAAAATTATGATCTTGCAACCAAGATAGAAGCCTTGGATACAAGAGTGTCAGCTATGGAAGCATCTTTGACTGCCATTCATCTCCATCAAGCCCAACCGACTGATCTACTTCAAAAACTGGTGGCAGCTCAAACCCCCTCCACAACTCAACTTGATGATAACAAAAAGGGGGGAGAAAGGACCAAGTGAGGGGGAGAAGCTTCAAATATAAATCAGTAAAGTAATGGTGCCTTCAATTACTATCTCAAAGCCACCAGTCACAGATGGTATAGATCTGATTCAAGCAGCAGCAACCAACTTGAAAGTTGCTGAGAAGGAAAAGTTGAGTTTGGTCAACTGGGAGAAGATTGATGAGGAGATACAGAAGAAGTTTGAACTTATCAAGGAGCCTGTTAAGTCAGCCATCCATCACTCTCAAGTCAAGCAAATTAGTGTGAATGAGATGAGCATGAACTATCTGGAAAGAGGACAATCTTCCTGCATCAAGTCTTCAAAGGCTGAAATGATTCTTAAACCAAGGGCAAACTACTCAAAATCATCTTTGAAGAACCCCTTGAACACTGTGTATGAGACACCCAAGCTTGATGAGAAGAAGCTTCTATCAAGATCAATTGCCTTCTATAAAGATCCAGCTGATTCAGCTTCTAAAAGGAGGATTGCTAAGATTTTCAGAAATGGGAAAGAAATTTGTGTGGTGGCTGGACACCCTCAATTTGCTCAAGCAAAGAGAGAAGAAAAAGCTATATTGAAGCAGGAAAAGAAGCAGGCTGCTCTAGATGCTAAAAAGGCTAAACAGAAGAAAGAGCAGATTGATATCTTGGCCAAGCTACATGCTGTAAATTCATCACAACAAATTCCCTCTCAACCATCTGAAGCTACTGAATCAAAGAAGCAAGTTGAAGAATAGAATAAATCTCCAAGAAAGAAAGAATTGGCTAAAAGAACTAAAAGGAGACTGGATATTATTGACAAGGAATTGGAAGATCAATTTCCTAAGGAATCCACACCAGCTACAACTCAAGCAACAAAGCCCTCTGTGGTATTTGAAGACATAAGGGTGGTGGATCCCTATAGGAATATTCATGGTGAACCTATTGTGCCCAAGGATGAGACAATAGAATGGGAGAACATGCCAATTCTAGACTTCAATCTACCAATCCTTAGCAAGCCAAAAAGGACAAAGTCAAGAGCAGTCAAGAAAGTGAAGCTGTCACCTCTCAAATCCAAATCTATAGTCAAAGTTCAGCCCAAAGTCAATAGGGGAGACTATCTGTACTTAAGTGACATCAAAGAATTTTCTGATCTAAATCTCTATCAGGATGAACTAGATGAAGTAAGAGGTATTGATGCATACAGAAACCTACCTGAAAGGTTAGTGTTCAAGTACAAAGGAGGAAGGGAGATTCAGTGGCCACTTCACAGGATTCTTCAAGAGAGCCAAGCTGTACTGATAAAAGTTTATTCATCCTTCAAGAAGAACTTTGGGTTCAATGTCACTGCAAGAAGACTAGTATTGAAGAAGATTGAAAAACTAAGGAGTGTTAGAGCTAAAGATGCACTCCCAAAGACTCTAATCATCCCATACACAGGGAGAAGAGTGCATCTAAGGCCCTACTGGCTGATGGAGTTCATAGATGACAAAGGTGTGAGAAGATTCTTCAGATTATAAGACCAATTGAGCATTTCTAGCAATGAGACTCTTTTGGAAATGCAAGGAAAGCTAAATCTCTTAGAATCTGATGAACTGGAATTCCACAGACAGCTCCAAAATCAGATTGATAAAAACAACAGAAAGCTTGGAAGAAGATCTAGACCTTCAAGAAACTAGATAAATCTGCTCAGGCTAGAGGAGCATCTTGAAAATGACTGTGAGCAAAACTTTGTACATTTTGTTATTTGAAGCACTTTTCAGTATTATCTACTTTCTTTTAAAGTTGTATGTTTAGGGTGTTTTGTTATCATCAAGTATCTCTTAATTTATGGCTACAATTCTAGTAGACATAAATTAGGGGAGATTGTTGTTCATATGTTGTGTACTTGATGATTTCATGAACAAAACACCTTAGTAGATTTTACTTAGTGAAATAATGTAGCATTCGAAGGATAAGAATTATAGTCCCGACGGATAACTCAATATAGTCACGATGGATGATGACTTATTTATCCATCGAGTGAGTAGCTTATGTAATAATGAGTCTGTAGCACATTTCTGTATTCACCATTGTGTAGATTCTGTAAGTAGTATTTAAGTCATGTTGACTTTAACTAGATATGCAGAATAGGTTGATTAATTGTACATAGATGATGTCTTGTAATTCTGCATAAGTGAAATAAATTCAAGTGCCAGTTTGCTACCCGACGGATAACCTACAATGAAGTCGACGGATGATCAAATAGACAACCCGACGGATGATCAATATCTCGACGGATGATCATGAACCCGACGGATAAAGAATTCAAATATCAGTTGACAGTGACAACACAGTCACATGCGTCGAGTGGATGCAAATGGAATGTGGTAGCCTATTCAACTGGGTTTTCGAGAACAAAGAAGCATTACCATTTCCATGCTATTATGAAGATATTCAAAGATGTTGGAATAAAGTAATGAAGTAGCATTGTAATATATTAGATAGTTTTTGTTTTATTATCTTGTCTTATTACTTTATAATCTTGGTGATATATAAACCAAGAAGTAGCAAATAGAAATATGGATTTGAGAAACAACAAGAGAAATATTTATAAGCAGACTTCTTAGCATTTCTCTGTATTCTCAGCAGTTCAATATTTGTAAGCAGCTGTGAGCATTTTTGCACACAGGGTTCTCTCGATATAATATATATATATATATATATATCTGGTGGAATCATTCAAATCCACCAGAAAGTTTTTAAAGACTCTTGTTTTTAATTACTTGTGTTTTAATTCACTTAAGTTTTATTCCGCATTGTGCTAATCAATACACTTATATTTATATTTGAGTTAGAACATTTTATTTCAAGAAAAAGTTTCAAGAATTCCATTCATCCCCCCTTGTGTAATTCTTGTCATATTGTTAAGGAACTAACAACCTTATCAAGGTGTTTCTGTGTAACATCTTCAAGAGGTCTGTCAATCAATAGAAATGGATCTCTAGTAAGCACTTCAACTCCTGTTTTTATCTTAGCTTTATCAGAACCTAGCCATGCTCTATCTCTTGCTTCTCTGGATTTCAATCCAACAGTCATGAAATCAGATAATAATTGGCTTTTCTTTGGATCTGATGGTTTGACATTTTTCCATAGAAGTTTCTTTTTGTCAGCTACTTCCATCTTGTCTAAATCAACTTGAGCACTGTCAGAGGTTGATGTCTTGATGACTTTATCAGAACTTGTTGTTTCTGTTATAGCTTGTTGTTCTTCACTCTGAACAACTTGAGCCTTGTCAGAGGTTGTCTTTGATTCTTCAGAAATCTTCCTTCTTTTCAGAGTTTGAACATCTTTATCTTCAACAAGATTATTATCAGTAACTTGAACCATTTTGCACACTGGTTTCATCAGGATTTGAGGAATTTTCATCTCCAGTGTCTTGGTTGGTTCATCAACTTTTCCCTTCCCTTTGTCTTTGGGATCAATCTCAGATTGTGATCTTATTTTGGGCTTTGATGCCTCAGTTTGTGACTTCTCCTTGATCACAATGCCTTTTACTTTAGGCCTTGGAGGTTTCTTTACAAAAGAAGCTTTTGGCTTTAGATTTGTCTTTTCAGATTTAAATCTAGCTTTTTCCTCCTTGAGATTTTCTAAATCCATTCCTGGATTATGCTTCAGAAATAATCTTCTAGCAATTTCCTCATCAAGTGTCTGAATCTTTGGATCCTTATAGTAGATAGTAGTCTGCTTTCCATTGAGCTTCAGAGTTTGCATGAACTTTTGAGAATCTTGACTTCCACCTTGTATCAGAACATCAGGTTTTGTCATCAGACTTTGCTCATCAGAACTTGATATTAGATTTTGAGTATCAGTACTTGCTATCAGATTTTGAGTTTGAGCAACTTCAGAACTTGTCTTCTTTTGAGTAGAAGATTTGCTTGCTTCAGTAATTAGTTTCCTTGAAGAAACCTTGTTGCTCTGCCCTTTACTTTGAACTTGACCTCTACCCTTGCTAGGGTTTCCCTGGTCATCAGCTTCATCATCTTTCTTCTTCAGTATTTGATCATTAGAGCATTTGGACTTAACTATCTTCTCCCCTTTTTGGCAGCATCTGACAGTAGGAGTGAGAGAAGAAGTTCCACTGAAGATTGAATATCATTCAATTGAGCCTGTTGAGAAGCATGATTAGCCAGGACCTCAGAGATTTGGGCCTATTGCTTCTCTTGAGCTTTCTCAATTGCTTCTACTTTCTCAAGTGTAGGTCTGATAATCCTTGTTTTGTCAAGCTTGATCTGCATCTCTAGCTTATTAGCTGATTCTTGGAGTTTATCAACCTTTTCTTGAGTTTCAGATTGTAGACCTTGAAGGTGCTTGGTAGAGAGAGCAGTGATCTTGAGCTGTGTCTTGATATCAGACCTCACCAGCTCATCAGCTTTAGCAATACGCTCTGTCAGAACTTTAGAGCTTGGAATAAAATCAGGACCATTCCACTTCTTGGTCCACTCTACTCCTCTATGAGTTTCATCCCAAGGTACAGGTGCAGCTTGCTCAACAAACTTTTTGACCAATGCTTCCTTTCCAAGTACAGGAGCTGGTGTATGTACAGAAATACTGTCTTCAGAACTTGAAGAAGACACAGTATGTTCTGAAAACACTAGAGTGTGTGAAACAACTAAAGATTAAGGAACAAATTCTTCTAAATTCTGAGCATCAGAATTTATCTCCAGAATTGGTGTTGTTGGTATCTCAGCATCAGCATTTAAGATTGGAAAATTAGTTGGAGATGTCTGAGCTGCTGTAGGAGCTTCCGGAAAAAGAACAGTTGGTATAATCAGCCTTTGAAGGTCAATTTCAGGACTTAATCCTGAATCTTCAACTGTTATTTCTCTGAATGGAGAGAATGGAGGTGTAACCACTGTATCTTGAACAGTGTATTTGTCTTTAGCTGGAGGTGGCAGATATTCAATGATAATTGGCTCTTTTGAGATCAGAGATTCCTGATCTCCTTCCTCAGCTTTTTCAGTATTTTCTGATGGAGGCTTAGCCAAATGCCTCTTAGCCCTCATTTTCTTCAATCTCCTTGCCAATGAAGGAGTTGCTTTATCATCAGAGTTTAAAGTTCTTTTCCTCTTCAAGGTATCAGAACTTTCAGCTGCAATTGCTTTCTGAGAATCCACAGTTTCAGTTTCAACTGTCACAGGTTCTGATGCATGAACCTGTGCTTCCTCCTCATCATCAGACTGATCCCTTAGAAGCATCCTTCTTCTCTTTATTGGAGATTTAGGAACAGATTGAGCCCTTTTTTGCCTGGAAGATGAATGTTTGATGGTATATGCTGATGGTTGAGGTTGAGATGATTGTGTTGATTTGAAATATGTCCTGATGGTGGGTTGAGTTGGTTGAGGTTGAGAAGTTTGAGGTGTTTGTGTAGTGGTGGTAGGTGCTTGTTAGGTCACACACACACTGTAGAGGGGGTGAATACAGTATAAAGTACAATCAAATAGAACTTTAATAACTCAAGTAACAGAAAACAAAATTTATTGATACAATAAACTCTGTTACAGTATGAAACTGTTACCTCTCAGTGATGAACAAAAATCACGAGAGCTGCTAGGGTTACTACGAATAATATTTTCGATAATGATAACACTTATAGTGTAAACCCTATGTATGTGTTTATATACTACACAGTTACAAGATAATTGCTAATTGATATGGAATATAATTCTGCTTCCTAAAATATATCAATCAGATATCTTTTCTTCCAAGTATTCTATTCTTTATAGAATTTCTTCTTCATGCATATCTCTTCTTATGTTTGTCTCGATCTTCTTTCCTTTAATCGGCTGCTGTCCTTATCTTCTTTCCTTTAATCGGCTGCTGTCCTTATCTAAACGTCCTTCAGTACTTAAGTTCTGATATCCATCTTCTGATGATTATCTCCTGATAATATAAGTACTGATATCCTTAAGTCCTGACTTCCAGTAAGTACTGATTTATCCTGTTTAAGTAAGATCTGAAAACTAAACATAAATCATATTAGCCATGACATTATCAAATATATCTAATCTCCCCCAACTTGTAAATTAGCATAATATACAAGTTTAACAAATTTTTGATGATGTCAAAAACATTAAGTACAAATGTATGAGAATTAGACTAGATAACTATAACTTACAGTCCTTAAAGCTTTACCAATCTTTAACTTCTGATAACAACTTCAGTCTGTACAAATATCAGAATTTAAGCAGTTGTAGATCTTGACTTGGCTTCATCTTCTGATCTCTCTGATGTCAGGAGTTGTTCTGAGATAGTTCTTCAACAAAAATCTCTCAGCATATCTGAGTTCAATAATCATCCTCCTTTTAGCATCTTTAAGTTCTGCAGTATCTTCACCAATTTGAAAGATTGCAGCCCTGAGATAATTAATCTTAGCTTTTCTTATATCCTGATCCAGTCTGATCAAATATGCCTTATCAGACTCAAGATTGAATTCCACAGCCCTGTAACCCAGAAAGGTAGTTATAATCTTAGCAGTGTTGGGCTTCATTTCAACTATATCACCCTTGTGATCTCTGTACTTTGGAAGATATGTACTGTCAGACTTAACAGAATAAAGCCTTTTCTGTCTCTGAATCTGATCCTTCAAATAGTTTGCAGCACTTTTTGTTAATCTGTCATTCACTTGAAGTAAGAATAGTACATGCTCCAGTTCTTCAAAATACTTCAATGGAATGGCATTTTGCCTTATATGATAAACCCTACCATCTGTCATGAAGTAAAACAAGATATGTTCTTTCAAGTAGGTATGGTAAACCATTTGTACAAATTCCAGTTGATTCAATCTCTCAGGAGTTGCTCCAATACCTGGTTCACTCAAGGAAGTTGGATCATTGGTAGTGTTCTGTAATCTTCTTTCATCAGCACTTCCCAATCCAGTTTTATCTCTTGCTTCCTTTCCAGTAACCACTCTTGCTTCAAAACCACTTGCAGCAGTCTTCAAAGGTTGAGTTTATTTTGCTTTAGTGAATCCTGGTAGGAGTTTCTTTGATTTATCTTCTGATATCAAGTTAACTTGAGCTATGTCAGAGGTTACTTGCTTCTTCAAAATATCAGAACTTACTGTCTCTTGACTCTGAACAACTTGAGCCATGTCAGAGGTTGTCTTAAAAATTTTTCTTAAAGTCAGAGCAAGATCATCCTTTTCATCTGTAATTTCTTCATTCACAGGAGACACATAAACCTTGATAGGTTCACCAGCTTTGTCTTTACCCTTGGATCTATCTGCGGTTGTGATTTAGCCATTGTTGCTTCAGTATTTGTCCTTTCTTTTATCACAATGCCTTTGAGTTTTGGAAGTGTCTTTTTACCAGAAGCTTCAGATTTAGACTTGACTTTTTCTGATTTAAGTCTGGCTTCTTCTTCCATTAAACTCTCCAAGTCCATTCCTGGATTATCCTGAAAAAATAACTGTCTTGACATTTCTTCATCAAGATCTAAAAGTTCATCAGAACTTATCCTTTTACCAGTAGCAGAACTAATTCTTTTTCCAGTATCAGAACTTGTCCTGTGACTTGTGATTTCAGCTTTTCTTGATGAGAGACCTCTACCTTGACTATGACCTCTACCCATTCCAGGGTTTCCTTGATCATCCTTTTCATCATCCTTCCCCTTCAGTGTCTTATCAGTTTTGCATTTGGACTTAATTACTTTCTCCCCCTTTTTGGCATCAGCAGGTAAGAGAAGAGAGACAAGCAATTCCACTGAGGCTTGGATTTTATTAAGTTGAGATTGCTGAGAAGCTTGATTTTTCAGAATATCATCAATCTGAGCTTGTTGTGACTCTTGAGTCTTCTCAATATAAGCACCTATGTCAAAGGTAGGTTGGAAGAATTTTTTCTTGTCAATCTTCTGAACTTGTTCTTGCTTCATTAATTCTTCCCATAAGTGATGTAAGTCTGCATGAGTAGTTGAATGGAGACCTTGTAGATGTTTAGTACTCAATGCAGTGACTCTAAGCTGTGTTTTGAAATCATCAGTATTTAACATTTCATCAGCTTTTGTCAAGTGCTCAGCTAGATGCTGTGCAGTTGGAGCACAGGTAACTGAGTTCCATTCCTTAGTCCACTCCTGTCCTGCAGGAGTTTCACTCCAAGGCACTGGTGCTTCTCTGGTAACAAACTTCTTAACTAATTCAGATTTAAGAACAGTTTGTTGAGAGGCATGTCCTGAAGGACCTGCTTCATCAGCATATGCATTTGGAGCAGCATCACCAGTATCTCCAGCATTTGCAGCATCAGAACTTACAGAATCAGTATCTTCTGATAAAACAACAGTATGAGTAGCAATGGAGGCTTCAGGATCATCCTCTAATTGCTGATCTGGTTCCAAGTTCTGATCAACAGCTATATCCTGATGCTCACCTTTAGTTTGATCATCATCATCTAGATACAGAGAAGGTGTAGTAGATAGTTCTGGAGTTTGAGCAGCATCAGTAACATGTGTTGTTGATGGATTAGTTGCTGTTGGAGCTTCTAAGTAAAGTACTTCAGGCACAACCAAGTTCTGGATATTAATATCAGCACTTGTGCCTGAATCAACAGGAGATACACTCTTAGGAGACACAGATGGTGTGTTGGCCTTTTCAGTAGCAGCTTCCTTAGTTGGAGTTAATGGAGAAGCAGTGGCTTTAGCAGATTCTTGGTCTTGTGAGATCAGAGATTCCTGATCGCCTTCCTTAGCTGCTGCTTCCTCATCATCTGAAACTGGCCTTTTTGCCCTCTGTTTCTTGTATCTCTTTGAAGGTATGGATTCCTTGGGAGTTTCATCAACAATCATTCTTCTAAGCCTTTTGAGAAGCTTAGATCCCCCAATTGCAGAATCCTTCTGAGAAGGAACTTTCTCAGCTTCTTTATCAACAGGTTCTGAAGTAGGAACTTGTTCCTCACTATCAGATTCATCTCTCAAAACAATCCTCCTTCTCTTCTGAGGTGTTTGAGGAACAGTCTTTGTCCTCTTAGGCTTGGAAGATGAAGGCTTCACAGTAGGTGTTGAGGATGAAGGTTGAGCTGTCTGTGAAGTAGAGAGATATAATTTGAGATATGACCTGAGGGTAGGTTGAGTAGTATGAGTGGTATGTTCTGATGGTTGTTGTGGTGTTTGAGATGTGGTGGTTGGTTGGACATCAGGATAAACAGACCTGTAGGTGTCAGGATCAGCATTTACTAAGATCTGATTTACAGATTGAGGAATCTGTAAAGGTCTAACCACCTTTTTCTTAACATCAGCATTTACCAAATCATTAAAGGCTCGTTTTGTAATTTTGAAAGACGGAGTTAAGTCAGTGGTAGGTTGGGGTTCATCAGCACAACAATAGTTATAAATAAGCTGACAAAATCTAGCAAAGTAGACAATATTCCTATCTTCTGTGATCCTATCCCCAATAAAATCTATCACAGCATTTGCAAAATCAAAATGAGTTTGGTTAATGATAGCATACCCGATGTGCTGACTCATTATAGGGATAGCATCAAAGTTTGAACACTTATTCCCAAAAGATTTAGTGATGCAGTCAAAGAAGAAGCTCCATTCCTTTCTGATATGAGTCCGTTTCAACTGCCCAAGCTTTGCCAAACTCTGCTCATACCCCAAACTAGCCATGAACTCTTTAAGAGCTGATTCCTCCGGGGTTGAAAAAGTACATCCTTCTGGTAGATGTAGGGTTTTGCGAATTATACCAGGAGTTACCCCATATGTAGAATCATCCACTTCGAAAACAATACTAGGAGTACCATTTGGACCACCATTATCAAAGTTTCCAGTCCTCTAAAATGTCAGAACTTGTTGGCTCGAAAAGGTTAAGGTTGGGTCAATGCATACCCAATTTCACTGTGTGCAAGAAGATCTTGCACAAAATGCAACTCAGACGGAGCTTCAGCATTATCAAGAATTGCAGCATAGTTATTTGGAACAAATTTAGCTCCCTCAATGATCAAATCCTTAGGTGCCATGAAAATAATCGAGATTTAAGAGTGCCTGTTAGGTGTTTGATAAAATGTCTATATGAAAAACCAACGTCAGGAGAAGAAAGAGAGTAAAAGCAAATAGAGAGATAAAGTATAAAAGTGAATAAAAGATTAGAAAATCCTCTCTCTGTCTTACTTATACTTTGAAAAAAAAATGTAACCGTTGGACACCTGTCAGACATGCAGTAATAATGAATAGTTAATGGGCACAGGAAAACAATAATCATTACTTACCCACTTGCAGTTTTTCAAGGAAAAACCATTCCACTTACCCAGTAATTCCATTAATCAAGGTAACTCAGTTTTAATTCAAAATTGAAACTGTTTCCACTTATTCAATTATTTTTCACTGCAACACCAATATTCTGAAAAAATTCGAGTGAGAATGACTAAAATAAATCAAGTAAACAAGTACTGATAATGTAAAATCAGAACTTAATTTAAATCAAAATATGAAATGGTCATCAGAATATGAATATTTATCAGAATTTATCAATGCATTACAGAACATCTCAGAGACAAGAACTTACAAAAAAAAGAAATTTCATTAATATATTAAGAGAATACAGTCATGAAATTTAAATTACATCAGAACTTTTACAAGATTGTCCTAAGCTGCTAAACCTAACGTCAACAGCCTTTGTCCTAGCTCAAGAAGCAGGGCAAGACTGACGATGAAGAAAAACAGGAAGAAGAAAATAAATCATTTCTTCTTCCTACTCTCGACAAACAGAATAGCGAGTCTGATGATTCGCTCTTGCTGGTGGAGAGCTTCCAGCCTTTCCTCCTCCAATCGCTCCAGATGGCGATGGTAATCCATGTAGAAGAACAGGAGGTGGGTGAGTACCTCCTGGGGAACTGAGTCCCATATCTCATCAGGAATGGCAGTGACGTGCCATTCCTGCTGCCAGGCTTCACAGCTTAGCTCCATGTTGAATGTTTAATAGTTCAAAAACATGTTATAATTGACCATGGTGTTTTTGATATAAAGAGAATGAAGGTGAGTTTGTGATAAAAGAGTTGATGTGAAGGCTGATGTGAAGTGGTTGTTTATATAGGCAAAAGAATGCCAGGAGACGCAAGGAAATTTAATGCTAACAGGTAGAGTTAATTCTACCTCGTCTCCCTAGACTGGGAAGACGAAAAACAGTCATTGGAAGTGTAAGTCAGGGTTTAATGCACACAAGTAACAACTAAACATTACTGTACATGTATATGAACCACTATCCCTAATGATATGGACTGTTAATATTCTACCCAAACATATTCTGATTTAAAATGAGACTGTTTTTAGATTTTATCCACAAATAAGTCAAGTAAAGGATTAGATTTTAATATCAGAACTTAGACTTATATCAGAACTTAATAGTTATCAGAACATGATTTCTTAACTCGAAAAATGAATGCCTATCTTAGTAAGTCCTCACACAAATTCTGATATAGATTCTTCAAAACTTAATCATCAGAACGTGCAATCAGAACTTGTCCTCAGAATTTGTGCAATGTGACACAGAAACTATTCATCTAAAATAACATAGATCACCACAGTAATTTTCATCATTCATATGGAGTGTTTAGTGTGTGCATTAAGCTAAATATCAGACAAAGAGTAAAGTCTGATTCACTTCAGTACATCTTAGAAATAAGGCATAACTAAAACTTTACTAAAAATCTGTCATTATTCTGAAACCTACTATTGAATGAGTTCATGCTTGAGTCCACCTCAACTATTTTATGCTAATTTTGTGCATCTTTTTAAATTCCATTTTACAGTGGCTTCTCAGTGTAAGTGAGTCACGACTGCTTATCAGAATTTATGCTATTATCAGAGTATTTCTCCAGTAACCATAGAGTGTGAAAAGTCACCAAGAAAATATTTTGCTTTTCTGATGCATATTTACTTAATACCAGCAATGCACTTGGGTCGTTCCTTCCACATTTTTACTCTAGATCTCAAAGGAGTACCTGATTTTAATCCTTGATTCTTTTCTTTTTCTTTTGATAAGAGAGGTTTATCAGCACTTAGGACATTCAACAGATTTATTAGCATCAGAACTTAACAGATGAGAAGCATTATTCTAGTTTGTGACTTAGTAATAAGATAGACAAAGTAAACTCAACTACTCAATATCAGAATTTGCTTGTGTCAATAGATTTCCACAGAAATAATTACTTCTAACATGGGATCCCTAGTTTATTAAAGACTACTAGGTCAGCATCTAGCACAGGTATACTCATAGGATTGAATAGTTACATAAACAGACATATCACTATCAGAGTTTAGAAAGTTACATCAGACAATAGTCAGTACTTAAGCAAGTTTTCAATTAAGCACAGAATACACAAAGAGAGTAATTTCTGTAAATACTGATCATAAAGTCTGATGCATCAGAACAAAACTAAGCAGATTTAGAGAAAGAACTTGAAATCATTCCAAGTTCATTTACCAATCTTGTAAAAGTAGCTTCACACAGTGGTTTTGTGAAGATATCTGCTAGTTGTTGATCTGTTGGAACAAAGTGCAATTCCACTGTACCTTCATCCACATGTTCCCTTATGAAGTGGTACCTGATACTGATGTGCTTTGTCATTGAGTGTTGAACTGGATTACCTGTCATAGCAATAGCACTTTGATTATCACAGTAAATAGGGATTTTTAAATATGTTAACCCATAACCAAATATGATATCATCAACATATATCTGTACCAAAAGTAAGTCCTTTTTATGGTAGAGGTAGAACAGTGTTTTATCAACTGTACCTCTGTGAAATCCACTTTCTAGAAGGAATTGAGCTAAATCTCATACCATGCTCTAGGAGCTTGTTTAAGGCCATAAAGTGCTTTGTCAAGCCTATAGACATGATTTGGAAATTTTGAATCTACAAAGCCTGGAGATTATTCCACATAAACCTCTTCTTCCAATTCTCCATTGAGAAAAGCACTTTTCACATCCATTTGAAAGACAGTAAACTTTTTGTGAGCAGCATAAGACAAAAATATCCTTATGGCTTCCAATCTAGCAACTGGTGCAAATGTTTCATCATAATTAATTCCCTCCTGTTGAGAATATCCTTTTGCAACCAGCCTTGCCTTATTCCTTGTAATTATGCCATCACTATCAGTTTTGTTTCTGAATACCCATTTTGTACCAACAACAGATCTGTTCTTTGGTCTTGGCACTAGGGTCCAGACTTTGTTTCTTTTAAATTCATTTAACTCTTCATGCATTGCTTGCACCCAATCAGCATCTTGAAGAGCTTCTTCCACTTTCTTTGGCTCAGTTTGAGAAATAAAAGAATTGTAAAGACATTCGTTTGAAGTACCTGTTCTAGTTCTGATACCTGCATCAGGATTTCCAATTATCAAATCAGGTGTATGTGATTTAGTCCAATTCCTTGCAGATGGAAGGTTTTCTCTAGAACTGGATGCTCCCCGATGATACATGCTGTCTTCATTTTCATTTTCTGATGCTCCTCCTGAAACTATGCTCTCTGAGTTGGATTCTTCAGAATTTAGATTTTTAGTACTATCAGAACTTGGCTTATCAGAACTTGACGAATCAGAACTTGAAGAGCCAGATGTATGTTCTAATGCTTCTTGAGATGTGGTAATATCTTGTGTATGCTCCCCCTGCATAGGTGCATCTTCCTTTGGCGTAGTCACCACAGTTTCAATAACATCAGAGTTTAATCCATCAGAGTTTGCAGTATCAGGATTTGTATCGTCAGGATTTTCAGTATCAGAATTTGAGTCTTCATTTTTAAATCTCAGCTGATCATGATCAATAAAATCTTCAAGTCCAGTAATCTTCTTATCATCAAAAGAGACATTGATAGATTTCATGACCACTCTTGTTCTCAAGTTATAGACTCTGAAGGCTTTTGTGGAAAGTGGATATCCAACAAAGATTCCTTCATCAGCTTTTAGATCAAATTTAGATAGCTGTTCAGGATGAGTCTTAAGAACAAAACACTTGCATCCAAATACATGAAAATACTTCAGATTTGGCTTCTTGTTCTTCACCATCTCATATGGTGTTTTTCCTTGCTTGGTAATGAGTGTTGTATTTTGAGTAAAATAAGCAGTCTGCACAGCTTCAGCCCAGAAATAGGTTGGAAGCTTTACTTCTTCAAGCATTGTACGTGCAGCTTCAATGAGAGTTCTATTCTTCCTTTCAACAACTTCATTTTACTGTGGAGTTCCAGGAGTAGAGAATTCCTGCTTGATTCCATGGTTTTTGCAGAACTCTTCCATTATCAGATTCTTGAACTCAGTACCATTATCACTCCTTATAATTTTCACAGAATCTTTGACCAATTTATCCAGTTGCCTGACATGATCAATCAAGATAGATGCAGTTTCACTTTTTGTGTGCAAGAAATACACCCATGTGTATCTGGTGAACTCATCTACTATGACCAAGGCATATTTCTTCTTTGCAATAGACATGACATTCACTGGACCAAATAGATCAACATGTAGTAGGTGATAAAGCTCAAGTATTGATGATTCAGTCTTGCTCTTGAATGAGGATTTTCTTTGTTTAGCCTTCTGACAAGAATCACAAAGGTCATCAGGAGCAAATACTGACTTTGGCAGTCCTCTCACAAGATCTTTCTTGACCAACTCATTTATATTGTTGAAATTTAAATGAGAGAGTTTCTTGTGCCAATTCCATCTTTCTTCAATTGATGCTCTACTCATCAGGCAGATTGCAGAACCATCAGTACTTGTTGAAAGCTTGGCTTCATAAATGTTACCACGCCTGTATCCTTTCAGAACAACTTTGCCTGTAGATTTACTCACAACTTCACAGTGTTCTTCAAAGAAATCAACATGATAACCTCTGTCACATATTTGACTTATACTCAGCAGATTGTGTTTAAGTCCTGAGACCAGAGCTACTTCATTAATGATGACATTCCCAAGATTGATATTGCCATATCCCAATGTTTTTCCAATGTTGCCATCTCCATAAGAAACACTTGGGCCAGCTTTCTCCACAAAGTCTGATAGCAGGGCTTTATTTCCAGTTATATGTCCTGAACATCCACTGTCCAGAACTAGGATGTTTTTCCTGTTGCCCTGCAATCACAAAGACCACTAATGATTAGTTTTAAGGACCCAGAATTGCTTGGATCCTTTGGCCTTATCAAGTTTGTTAACATTTGCAGCGGATTTAGCATCAGAGTTTATGTTAACATTTTTCTTATTAGAATTTACACTATCAGACTTTGAATCAGAATTTACACTAGAAGGAACAATGGAAACTTTCTTTAAAGAAGGTTTTATTTGATAATAATCATAGTACAAACTATGATATTCCTTACAAGTATAAATGGAATTCCATAAACTACCACAATGAAAACAAGGATTTTGTGGCTTATATCTAACAGACTGACTCTTAACTCCTGACTTTGAAGGTAAGGAGTTTATGTTCTTATTCTTCCTGCAAAAAGAAGCCAGATGGTTAGAACTTCCACAGTTATGACACGTTTTACTAGGAGCTTTAGGAACAGGTTTATAATCATTGCTTTTATTCACACCTTCCTTTCCATTCCTATTTTTCCTAGGTGATTTTACCTTGTTTGCATTCTTAACATATTTCAGCTTATGCTTAAGCTGCTTCTTTGTCATTAAGCCTATGTTTACTTCAGTTGTCTTTTCCTGTTTTAGTTTGTCAGAAGTTAATCCCTTTTTAACTTCTGATTTCTCATTATCAGACTTTACAGCTACAAACTTAACAGGTTTTAACTTTGGCTTTTGCTTAACAATAACAGGCTTAATTTCTATAGTTCCTTTATCATTCTTATCCTCTCCATAACCTAAGCCCTCTTTTCAGTTTTCACTACTTAACAAATTCTGAGTTGTTCTGCCAGAGTTAGTCCAAGTCCTGATAACCTCTCTTTCCTTTTCTAACTCAGTTTTTAGAGATTCATTCATTTTTAGCACTTCATCCCTAACATAAAAGGCATCATCTCTATCTTTCTGAGTTTGATGGAACATAATTAACTCTTTTTCTAAGAAATCATTTCTTTTCTTAAAAGCAAGATTTTCATAAGTTAATCTTTCACATGTTAAGGTTTGATCTCTATAACTAACAAACATGGTTTTAAGATATCTTCTCAACTCATTAATATCATCAGTATGAAAAGCATAAGTAGTTTGAGGTACCTTTGATTCAGCAGCTTCAGAACTGCTTTCAGCACTTGCCTTATCAGTATTTGCCATCAAGGCATAATTCTCCTCACTTTCAGAATCTGAGATGTCTGTACAGCTTTTCTTCTTTGTGACAAGAGCCTTGCCTTTGTCACTCTTCACTTTCTTACAATCAGGAGATATGTGGCCTTTCTCACCACAGTTATAGCATTTGACATTGGTATAATCTCCTCTGTCAGACTTTCCTCCTCTGCCCTCAGATCTTCTGAAATTCTTCTTATCAGAACTTGTGCCTTTCCTGGAAAACTTCTTTCCCTTCCTGAACTTCCTGTATGCAATCTTTGTGATCCCTTTCACCATAAGAGCACATAGCTTCATCATCTCTTCATCAGCATCCGTCTCAGGCAGGCTTTCAGATTCCGAGTCATCATCACTTTCAAAACTTGATGACTCAGTATCAGACTTTGTGAAAAGAGCTTTACCCTTGTCTTTCCTTGAGGTAGGTGCTTTGGGGGATTCTTCTTCAGCTTTAAGAGCAACTGTTCTTGACTTTCCTCCTTTACTCTTGCTTCTTTGTTCCATCTCAAGTTCATGACTCTTGAGCATTCCATAGATTTCATCAAGAGTTATTTCATCAAGATTGTAGTTTTCTCTTATTGTTGTTGCCTTTAAATCCCAGCATTCAGGAAGAGCTAACAGGAATTTAAGGTTTGAATCTTCAAGATCATACTCCTTATCAACCAGTGACAGATCATTCAAGAGTTTGACAAATCTAACATATAAATTAGTCAATGACTCATTAGCCTTTGAGTCAAAGTGTTCATACTCTTGAGTGAGTATTGTCTTCCTGTTCTTCTTAATCATATCAGTTCCCTGACACCTTATTTCCAGGGCATCCCATATCTCCTTTGCAGTCTTGCAGTTTATTACCCTGTTTGAAATTACATTATCAATGGCACTATGCAGTAAGTGTCGTACCTTAGCATCCTTAGCAATTGATGCGATATCTTCAGCAGTGTAATCACTCTTCTCCTTTGGTACAGTCTTTGCTGCTTCACCTGCAACTGCAACAGCGAGCTTGGTTGGTTTGTGAGGCCCTTCCTTGATTCTATCAAGATATTCTAGATCTGTCACTTCCAGAAACATGGTCATCCTCACCTTCCATATGGGATATTCAGATGGTCTCAATATGGGAACTCTGATGGTCTCATATCGGCTTTGAATTTGTGTCTTTGGAGGTTCTTCAGTTTTGGTGGGCTTAGTTGGAGTTTCTGTTTCAGACATGATTGTGTTTTGATCTTAAACTGTTTGTACGCTAACAGATTGGCTCTGATACCACTTGTTAGGTCACACACACACACACTGTAGAGGGGGTGAATACAGTGTAAAGTACAATCAAATCGAACTTTAATAACTCAAGTAACAGAAAACAAACTTTATTGAAATAATAAACTCTGTTACAGTATGGAACTGTTACCTCTCAGTGATGAACAAAAATCACGAGAGCTGCTAGGGTTACTACGAATAATATTTTCGATAATGATAACACTTATAATGTAAACCCTATGTCTGTGTTTATATACTACACAGTTACAAGATAATTGCTAATTGATATGGAATATAATTCTTCTTCCTAAAATATATCAATCAGATATCTTTTCTTCCAAGTATTCTATTCTTCATAGAATTCCTTCTTCATGCATATCTCTTCTTATGTTTGTCTCGATCTTCTTTCCTTTAATCAGCTGCTGTCCTTATCTGAACGTCCTTCAGTACTTAAGTTCTGATATCCATCTTCTGATGATTATCTCCTGATAATATAAGTACTGATATCCTTAACAACTGACTTCCAGTAAGTACTGATTTATCCTGTTTAAGTAAGATCTAAAAACTAAACATAAATCATATTAGCCATGACATTATCATATATATCTAACAGTGTTGATGGATGTTGGGTTGGTTGGACATCAGGATGTAATGCAGTGTAGGTGACTGGATCAGAATTTACCAAAACTGTTTGACAGAAGTAGGAATTTGGAGGGGTCTCAAAACCAGTTTTCTTATTATCAGTAGATAATAAGTCAGTAAAGGCTCTCTTAGCAAGCTTAAACGGTTCAATTAACTCACTTGCTAATTGGGGTACATCAGAGCAACAAAAACTATAAATAAGTTGACAGAATCTAGCAAAGTAAACAATATTTCTATCTTCTGTCATCCTATCCCCAATAAAGCCTAAAATAGCACTTGCATAATCAAAATGAGTTTGATTAATGAGAGCATACCCGACTTGTTGACTGAGAATTGGGATGTGCATCAAAATTAGAGCATTTGTTTGTAAAAGTCCTGGTGATGCAGTCAAAGAAGAAAATTCATTCCCTCCTTATATTGGGTCTCTTCAACTATCCCAACTTTGCCAGAGTTTTCTCATAGCCCAGATTGGCCATTAGCTATTGAAGAGCTGGCTTTTTAACTGTTGAATATGTGCAGTTTTCTGGAAGATGGAGTGCTTGTCGAACTGTGGCCAAGGTCACCACATGTTCATCATCCCCAGTTGTGAAAATCAGACTAGGGGACCCATTTTCTGCACCATTATCATACATACCACTTCTCCAAAACTCCAGCACTTGAGTTCCTGAGAGAGATTGAGGTTGGGTTAAAGCATACCCAATCTCACTGTTAGCAAGGAAATCCTGTATGAAATGAAGATCTGTTGGGGCTTCATCCTTGCTCAAAATAGCTAAGTAATTGTTATGAACAAACTTAGCTCCATTGAAAATAATATTTTTTGGTGCCATTTCTGTTAAAAATCAAGTGAGAAAAAGAGTGTTTGCAAGGTGTTTGATAAAATGCCTATATGAAAAAGAGCTTCAGAGAATATTAGCGGGTGAGAGAAAATAAGAGAGATAAGAGAATGAGAGAAGTAAGTAAAAGATTGTAAAATCTTTTAACTTTCTTATTTATACAACCCACATGAAGTATGGAAGGCAGTTTACACCTGGCAATATGTGAACAGTCAATAGTTAAAGCAGGACTTAGTGGGCACGGGAACTAAGTAATAATTACTGTGCACATGCAGTTTTTCAAGACAAGTACGTTTACCACTAACCCAAATGATTATGGCTGTTTTTATCTCACCTAATTATATTCTGATTAAATATGACCGTTACAGTATTTGACACAAATAAGTTAAGTAAATAAATAATGCCACGTAAGCATCAGAGTTTCCATCAGGATTTAATATCAAAACTTGACTATAATCAGATTTTAACAGTCATCTATTCATGGCTTCTGTACTCAAAAAGTGAATGTTTATTTCTGGGATTCTTCATACAAATACTGACTTGTTTCTTCAGAGTTTAATCATCAGAACTTGTCCTCAGAATTTATGCATATGACACTTAACTGTTTATCTGAAACAACTTGATCACCACAGTAATTTTCATCATCATTCATATGGAGTGATAGTGTGTGCATTAGCAAAATATCATATAAAGATTAAAGTCTGATAAACTTCAGTACATCTTAAAAATAAGGCATAACTAAGAAAAATGCTTAAAATCTGTCATTAATAATGAAGTCTACTATAGAATGAATTTATGGAAAAGTCCACCTCAACTGTTTATGCTCATGTTATGCATCTTTTGAAATTCCTTTTTACAGTGGCTTCTCAGTGTAAGTGAGTCATAACTGCTATCAGAATTTATGCTATTATCAGAGTATTTCTCCAATAATCAGAGAATGTGAAAAGTCACCAAGAAAAATTTATTTGCTTTTCTAATGCATATTACTTAATACAAGCAATGCACTTGGGTCTTCCCTTCCACATATTTACTCTAGATCTCAAAGGAGTACCTGACTTCAATTTTTTTCAGATAAGTGAGGCTTATCAAGCATGTGGTTCATCCTCAAGATTTATTGACATCAGAATTTGATAGATAAGAAGCAAGAATCTAGTTTGTGATAGTAATAAGATACACAAAGTGAATTTGACTAAGCTCAAAATCAGAAGTTGCTTGTGTTTATGAGTTTCCACATAAACAACTAATTCAAACATGGAATTTCTAGTATGTTAAAGACTACTAGGTCAGCATCTAGCATAATAATCCTCATTGGATTGAATAGTCACATAACATTTAAATCACTATCAAAGTATATAGATCCATATCAGATAACAATCAGCATTTAATGTATTTCAATTTAAGAACAGATTACATGAAGATAAGATAATCTGTAAACACTGATCATAAAGTCTGATGCATGAGAACAAAAACTAAGTAGATTTAGAGAAAGAAACTGAAACCATTCCAAGTTCATTTACCAGTCTTGTAAAAGTAGCTTCACATAATGGTTTTGTGAAGATAACTACTAGTTGTTGATCTGTTGGAACAAAATGCAATTCCATTATACCTTCCATCACATGTTCCCTTATGAAATGGTACCTAATGCTGATGTGCTTTGTCATTGAGTGTTGAACTGGATTACCTGTCATAGCAATAGCACTTTGATTATCACAGTAAATAGGTATTTTAGAAAATTCTAACCCATAATCCAGTAACTGATTCTTCATCCAAAGAATCTGTGCACAACAGCTTCCTGCAGCAATATATTCTGCTTATATAGTTGATGTGGAAATTGATTTCTGTTTCTTGCTAAACCAAGAAACCAATCCACCTCCAAGAAATTGGTAGCTTCCACTTGTGCTTTTTCTGTCTATTTTGTATCCTGCAAAATCTGCATCTGAGTAACCTATTAGCTTAAAATCTGATTCTCTAGGTACCACAATCCTAGATCAGCTATACCCTTGAGGTACTTGAAAATTCTTTTTACAGCTATTAGATGAGGTTCTCTTGGATCAACCAGAAATCTTGCACAAAGACAGGTAGCATACATGATATCAGGTCTACTTGCAGTTAAATAGAATAAAGAGCCAATCATACCTCTATAGTTAGTAATATCTACTGATGAACCAGTATCTTTATCTAACTTCGTTGCAGTGGCCATGGGAGTGGATGCAGTTGTACTGTCTTGCATTCCAAATTTCTTGAGTAAAATTCTGGTGTACTTGGATTGATAGATAAAAGTACCTTCTTCATTTTGCTTGACTTGAAGTCCCAGAAAATAACTAAGTTCTCCCATCATACTTATTTGATATCTTCACTGCATTAGCCTTGCAAACCTTTCACAGAGTTTGGCATTTGTAGAACCAAATATGATATCATCAACATATATCTGTACCAAAAGTAAGTCCTTTTCATGGTAGAAGTAGAACAGTGTTTTATCAACTGTACCTCTGTGAAATCCACTTTCTAGAAGGAATTGAGCTAAATCTCATACCATGCTCTAGGAGCTTGTTTAAGGCCATAAAGTGCTTTGTCAAGCCTATAGACATGATTTGGAAATTTTGAATCTACAAAGCCTGGAGATTGTTCCACATAAACCTCTTCTTCCAATTCTCCATTGAGAAAAGCACTTTTCACATCCATTTGAAAGACTTTAAACTTTTTGTGAGCAGCATAAGCCAAAAATATTCTTATGGCTTCCAATCTAGCAACTGGTACAAATGTTTCATCATAATCAATACCCTCCTATTGAGAGTAGCCTTTAGTAACCAGCCTTGCTTTGTTCCTTGTAATTATGCCATCACTGTCAGTTTTGTTTCTAAACACCGACTTTGTGCCAACAACTGATCTGTTCTTTGGTCTTGGCACTAGGGTCCAGACTTTATTTCTTTCAAATTCATTTAACTCTTCCTGCATTGCTTGTACCCAATCAGCATCTTGAAGAGCTTCTTCCACTTTCTTTGGTTCAATCTGAGATAGAAAAGAATGATAGAGACATTCATTTGATGTTGTAGTTCTAGTTTTGACACCTGCTTCAGGATCTCCAATTATTAAGTCAGGTGTATGTGATTTGGTCCACTTCCTTGTAGATGGAAGTTGATTTCTAGAATTGGATCCTCCCCCATGATCCATGTTATCTCCATCAACATTTTCTGATGCTCCCCCTGTAGTTATGCTCTCTGAGACTTCAGAATTTGAGTTAGATCCTTCAAGATTTGAAGAATCAGAGTTTCCAGAATTATCAGAATTTGTCTCATCAGAACTTGATGAATCATAACTTGAGGAGCCAGTGACAGGTTCTGATGCTTCTTGAGAGTCTTGAGTTGTGGTAGGATCTTCAGCTTGCTCCCCCTGAACAAGTGCATTTTCCTTTGGAGTTGTTACTACTGTTTCAATGACATCAGAACTTAACCCGTCAGAACTTACAGGATCAAAGTTTAAGTCATCAGAATTAACAGAATCAGAATTTAAATCTTCATTTTCAAATCTCAGTTGATCATGATCATTGAAATCTTCAAGTCGAGTAATCTTCTTATCATCAAAAGATACATTGATAGATTCCATGACAGCCCTTGTTCTTAAATTGTACACTCTGAAGGCTTTTGTGGAAAGTGGATATCCAACAAAAATTTCTTCATCAGCTTTTAGATCAAATTTTGACAGCTGTTCAGGATGAGTCTTAGGAACAAAACACTTACATCCAAGTACATGAAAGTATTTCAGATTTGGCTTCTTTTTCTTCACCATCTCATATGGTGTTTTTCCATGCTTGTTTATGAGTGTAGCATTCTGTGTAAAACAAGCAGTCTGCATAGCTCAGCCCAAAAGTAGGTTGGTAGCTTTGCTTCATCAAGCATAGTTCATGCAGCTTCAATGAGGGTCCTGTTCTTTCTTTCTACAACTCCATTTTGATGTGGAGTTCCAGGTGCAGAAAATTCCTGTTTGATTCCATGCTCTTTGCAGAATTCTTCCATGATTGAATTCTTTAACTCAGTGCCATTATCACTTCTTATAATTTTGACAGAACCTTTGACCAATTTATCCAGCTATTTGACATGATCAGTTGGAGTAGATGTAGTTTCATTCTTCTTGTGCAGGAAATACACCCAAGTGTACCTTGTGAACTCATCCACTATAACCATAACATATTTCTTCTTTGTAATAGACATGACATTGACTGGACCAAATCGATCAACATGCCATAGGTGATAAGGCTCAAGAATTGAAGATTCAGTTTTGCTCTTGAAAGAAGATTTTCTTTGTTTTGCCTTTTGACATGAATCACAAAGGCCATCAGGAGCAAATACTGATTTTGGAAGTCCTCTCACAAGATCTTTCTTTACAAGTTCATTTATGTTGTTAAAATTTTAAATAAGAGAGTCTTTTGTGCTAATTCCAGCTTTCTTCAATTGATGCTCTACTCAACAGACAGATTGCAGAACCATCAGAACTTGTTGAAAGACTGGCTTCATAAATGTTACCATGACTGTAACCTTTCAGAACCACTTTACCTGTAGAATTGCTTACAACTTCACAGTGTTCTTTAAAGAAATCCACATGATAACCTCTATCACAGATTTGACTCACACTTAGCAGATTGTGTTTAAGTCCTGAGACAAGAGCTACTATTTCAATGATGACATTCCCAATATTTATATTGCCATATCCTAGAGTTTTTCCCATGTTGCCATCTCCATAAGAAACACCTGGGCCAGCTTTCTCCACAAAGTCTGATCGCAGGGCTTTATTTCCAGTCATATATCCTGAACATCCACTGTCCAGCACTAGGATATTTTTCATGTTGCCCTGTAACCACAAAGACCATTATTGGTTAGTTTTAAGGACCCAGACTTGTTTGGATCCTTTGACCTTTTTAAGTTTGTTAGCATTTGCAGCAGATTTAATTTCAGAGTTTATGCTAACATGCTGTTTATCAGAACTTATATTAGACTTTGCATCAGACTTTACACTAGAAGGAATAATACTAACTTTCTTTAAAGAAGGTTTTATTTGATAATAATCATAGTACAGACTATGATATTCCTTACAAGTATAAATGGAATGCCATAAACTACCACAATGAAAATAAGGATTTTGTGGTTTAAACCTAACATACCGACTCTTAACTCCTGAATTAGGAAGTAAAATGTTTATATCTTTATTTTTCCTGCAAAAAGAAGCAAGATGGTTAGAGTTTCCACAATTATAACATTTCTTTCTAGGAGCATTAGGAACAGGCATATAATTATTGCTTTTGTTCACACCTTCCTTTCCATTCCTATTTTTCCTAGCTTCCTTTACCTTGTTGACATTCCTAATCTCTTTTAGCTTATGCTTAAGCTGCTTCTTTATCATTAAGTCTATGTTGACTTCAGCTGGTTTATCCTGTTTTAATTTGTCAGAAGTTGACTTATCTTTGACTTCTGTCACAGACTCTTTCATCTTTTCAGAATCAGACTTTACAGTTTTTTCTACAAACTTAACAGGATTTACCTTTGGCTTAGCAGTCTGTTTAACAACAATTGGCTCAATTTTTTCAGTTCCTTTCTCACTTTTATCATCTCCATAACCTAAGCCCTCTTTCCAGTTTCCACTACTTAATAAATTCTGAGTTATTTTTCCAGAGTTAGTCCAAGTTATGATAATCTCTCTTTCCTTTTCTAAGTCAGCTTTTAGAGATTCATTCAATTTTAACACTTCATCTCTAACATATAAAGCATCATCTTTTTCTTTCTTAGTTTGATGAAAAAAAACTAACTCCTTTTCTAAATAATCATTTCTCTTTTTATAAGCAAGATTTTCAGATGTTAATCTTTTACATGTTAAAGTCTGATCTCTATAACTAATGAACATGGTTTTAAGATATAATCTCAACTCAGTAATATCATCAGTATGAAAGGCATAAGTTGTTTGAGGTACCTTCAATTCAGCAGTTTCAGGACTACTATCAGCATTTGTCATCAGGGCAGAGTTTACCTCATGTTCAGAATCTGAAGTGTCTGTCCGGCTTTTCTTCTTTATGACAAGTGCCTTGCCTTTGTCACTTTTTCCTTTCTTGTAGTCAGGAGATATGTGGCCTCTTTCATCACAGTTGTAGCATTTGACATTTGAGTTGTCTCCTCTGTCGGACTTTCCTCCCTTGCCTTCAGACTTTATGAACCCTTTCTTATCAGAACTTCCACTTTTCCTGGAAAACTTCTTGCCTTTTCTGAATTTCCTGTAGGCTATCTTTGTGATACCCTTCACCATAAGAGCACACAATTTTATCATCTCTTCCTCAACATCTATTTCAGGTAAACTTTCAGTTTCTGAATCATCATCATCAGAATATGATGACTCTGAATCAGACTTTATGATGAGAGTCTTTCCTTTACCCCTTTTTGAGGCAGCCATTTTAGGAGATTCCTCCTCATCCTTAAGAGCAACTTTCCTTGACTTTCTTCCATGCCTCTTGCTCCTTTGATCCATCTTAAGTTCATAAGTCTTGATCATACCATAAATTTCATCAAGAGTAGTTTCAGTAAGGTCATAGTTGTCTCTTATGGTAGTAGACTTCAAATCCCAATTTTCAGGAAGAGCTAAAAGGAATTTTAGATTTGAATCTTCAAGATCATATTCCTTGTCCACTAGTGACAGATCATTCAAGAGTTTGACAAACCTGTCATATAAGTCAGTTAATGACTCATTATCTTTTGAGTCAAAGTGCTCATACTCTTGAGTGAGTATAGTCCTCCTATTCTTCTTGATTGCATCAGTTCCCTGACATCTTGTCTCCAAAGCATCCCATATCTCCTTTGCAGTTTTGCAATTAATTACCCTGTTTGACATGACATTATCAATGGCACTATGCAGCAAATGCCTTACCCTTGCATCCTTGGCAATAAATGAGATGTCTTCAGCTGTGTACTCGCCTTTCTCCTTTGGTATGGTCTTTGCTGGTTGATCAGCAACTACAACAGAGAGCTTGGTAGGCTTATATGATCCTTCATTAATTCTATCAAGGTATTCTGGATCTGTAGCTTCCAGAAACATAGCCATCTTCACTTTCCATATGGGATACTCAAAAGGTCTCATTATAGGAACCCTAATAGTCTCATATCTACTGTGGTTTTGAGTTTTTTGAGTTTCTTCAGTTTTGGTGGGCTTGATTGGAGTTTGTGCTTCTTCAGACATGATTGTTTGGATCTTTATTGTATGTGTGTTAACAGAAAAGCTCTGATACCAATTGTTAGGTCACACAACACTGTAGAAGGGGGTTGAATACAGTGTTAATACAATCAAATCGATTTAACACAAGTATGTAACAAAGATCAAGTATATTGAATAAACTCTGTTATAATAAGAACTGTTGTTCTCTCTCAGTGATGAACAAATATCACTAAGAGCTGCTAGGTTACAATGTATAATCTTCTCGATAATGATAAGAGCTGCTAGGTTACAATGTATAATCTTCTCGATAATGATAACACTTATAGTGAAAACCCTAAGTCTGTATTTATATAGTACACAGTTACAAGATAACTTCTAATTGATATGGAATACAATTTTGTCTCCTACAATATATCAATCGGATATCTTCTACAAGTCTTCTAGTCTTCTAACTCTTTCCATGCATATCTTCATTTGTTTTAGTCTCGATCTTCTACTGTAAATCAACTTCCTTCCTTATCTGTAAGTCTTCCCGCACTTAAGTTCTGATATGACCTTAAGTTCTGATATTAAGTTCTGACTTCCAGTAAGTCCTGATTTCAGTAAGTCCTGATATGTCCTGTTTGTTTAGATCTGAAAACTAAACATGAATCATATTAGACATGACATCTCAAATATATCTAACACGTGCAATGAGTGAGGTCCACAAAAGACTTATACAATAGCACACATGTAGCGAGCGTTAGTTTAGCGGATCCCAGACTATAGAAGCCTTAGGTCACTAGGCACAAAGTCCCCTAAGAACTTAATAACTCGAATACTAAAGAGCACACTCATGATCAATTATACATAACTTATTCTTCTTTTTTTTTCTTTTTTTTCTTTTTTCAATTTTTCTCAATTTCTGAATGAGTGCGTTGCGTTTCATCTTATTCAACCCTAGACTACTCAATTTCTGAATGAGTGCGTTAAGATTTGGGGATATCCAGCTTATGTCAAGTAAGTTGACCCAGATAAGCTGGAATATCGATCCGTAAAATGTAGTTTTGTGGGATATCCTAAAGAGACTTTAGGGTATTACTTTTACACCGATCATCGGGTGTTTGTCTCCAGACATGCTACCTTCTTGGAAAAGGAGTTTATCCTTAAAGGAAACAGTGGGAGCAAAATTGAACTTGATGAAGTTCAAGAAGCACAAACTACTACGGATCAAGTGGAAACACCTGTTCTGACTGAACAACCTTCTGTGGAACAGCCCATTCGTAGGTCAGGAAGAGTGTCTCGCCAACCTGAGAGGTAATATGGCCTTGTCATTGAGAATGACAATAAGTTGTCGATCATTGATGATGACGACCCTGTGACCTATAATAAGGCTATGAGTAGTGTAGACTCAGAGAAATGGCATAGTGCCATAAAATCCGGAATGAAATCTATGTATACGGGATACAAAAGAATGATTAGAGCAGATGGCCAGGTGGAGACCTTTAATGTAATAACCCAATTTTTGGAAAATTTTTGAAACCCTTATGAATAGTGTTTTTGCTGAATGAGAAAACTTTTCATGCCACACTAGGTAGGGGTTCTTTTATGGATACTCTGAGATTTTATTGGCACTCTATATGGTATATAAGTGTATGTAAAGATCGTCATAATCCAATTCCGAATACTTTGATTTTTCCCGGAAATCCACTAGATACGGAAAGAATTGAGTATAAGGTAACATGATTAAAAGGATTTAAATTCAAGGATTATAAGAGAGGATCATAAAAGGAATATAATGTATTGAGAAAGGTTAAGGGAACCCAAGTAATAAGATCCCGGGTATGATCCCTCAAACGAGAAACGAGAACAAAAGTTAAGCGAACCGTATAACAGATCAGCGGTAATTAGGCAAACAATTAGGAAGCTAATCAAAGAGATTAGAGGGGATGATGTCACCCAACCAATGAGAAGAGGGCAAGTAAGGGATGATGACATAACAAATGTGACATAAGCATGACATGAGGGGAAGGAGGTGTGGTTGATTTAGAACCACACAAAGTTGATGGTTAAAAAGGTAATTAACCAAAAGCAAGCTAAAAACAACCAACCAAAACAAATCAAAGCAAAACACAAAATTTTTTTCATCTTCTTCATCTTGCTCTCGGCTTTTGAAAGAAAAACAAGGAGGAGTTTTTCAAAAACTCAAGCTACATACCTTCAAAAATTATAAGGTTTGTTTCTTTAGCTTCCATAATTCATAACTTAGTTATGCTATAAGTTTGGATCCAAGAATCCAAGGTTTACCTAGTTAATCAATTCCTAAAAGTTTAGGGTGAATAGTAACTTTCAAGAACAAATTTTTGATTCTTGATTTTATTTGTAAGGACAAGGTAGCTTAAGCATAGATCAAGGCCTCCATGGGCATTCCAAGGATCTTTCATTGATTAAAAGCTTCAAGAAGGTATAAAACTTCAAACCCTAGCTTTACTTTTGAGTATTAGGAATGGTTTTGATTGTTATAGTTCATGAGGAACATGATCCTGGTATACTTAGAGTGTGGTTGGATTTGTAATGAGTTTGAAGTTGTAAATCTTGATTATTGGTTAATGAACTTAAGTATAGCTTTTAGTTCATGTTTGAGGGTAGTATAAAGTTGATAATATTGAGTTGTTGGGGGCTGTTGGAGTGTGTTTTGGATGGATGTTGGTTGTATGATTGATTTGGGGTTAATTGGTGGTTGTTTTGGAATGATTTAAATTTGGGAAATCGCGTAAACATAGCCGTCGTAATGCCCGATTTACCGTAGACTGTTTTTGTTCTTAACATCAGAACCCTTGAACTCACTGCTAGGTTTTGACCATTGCCATGAATAGATAGTTCATGTTACGAGCTTCGTTTTGATATGTGGTTCGTTGGATTCCGATGAACGGTTTAGGAGAAACGACCGTTTTAATTAACGACGTTTCGCGAACGAACCCTTACCCCTCGCCTTACTTTGAAACATAGGTTAAAGACCTTAAATGACTAATTGAAGTATAAAACATTTATGTAGGGTGTAATAGGCAGTTGGTAAGACACTCGCGAAGGAATCGCCTTAAAACTCGTAATGGTTAAATTATTAAAAATGGTGGAGCCGAGGGGACTCGAGTGACTTAAGAGAATCAGTAAGCGCATAACGAGCGTTAGAGTCTGAGTTGGTTAGAGTATAGATTTACAAGTGACTTTGGTTTAATTCCAACTTACTTGTTGCTTATAGGTTACCAGACTCGTCCCGAGCCATTCGTAACCCCCAGTCGCTCAGACAAGTTTTTTACCCGTTATAACTGTTGTTGTGATGTATATGTGTATATGCATGATCTTGCGATAAATGCATATTTGTTATTAGCAAATTCTTGCGATATATTGTAGCATGTGATATGGTACATATGCATGCCTGTTTCGTATTCTTGCGATATATATCTGTTGGTTCAGTTGATAATACCTATGCTAGAGGATAGCAGTAATTTGCATATACCCTTAGTATAGGGACCCAAAGGTGAAAACATTTTCTAAAACCGGGAGTCGAGGATCCCGAGTAGATTATATATATATATATATATTTATATATATATATGGTTATAGTTTTCAAAACTATTAATCAAATAAGGTTTATTTGATAACTTTATTTTATTATTGAATATTATTTCGAATATTCATCCGAGGACTTATGACTCCTTTATTTTATTATTGAATATTATTTCGAATATTCATTCGAGGGCTTATGACTCAGCTTATTTTATTTATTGAATATTATTTGAATATTCATTTGAGGATCTATGACTCCGATTATTTTCTGAGATATATTCTTTATTTTATTAAAGAATAATGTTTCGATAATCAAACTTATTTTCGATTATTCAAATAAAGATAGTACTTTCATATAAGTATATCTTTGGTTATTTAATATCCATTTCAAGTATAAGTTTTAAAACTTCTACTTCAATTATTTTTATAAGGATTATCTTTATGAGAATATTATTTAAATAATAATATTCAGATATTTTCTAATATATCGGGACTGATTTATTTTAATAAATCAGCAGTACTCCAAACATTCTTAAAAAAATGTTTTCGAGTCTTCAAAATAATTTTTTTTAAAGTTAGAGTGGACCCCAAAACTCATTTTTTTTATATTTAAGATCTTCCTTTCAAAGGGGATTTAAATACTCGCTCAAAACCTGGGGGATCCAACTCTGTGGTGTATTTTACATTCGCAACGTGGTTGCTGTTTTGAGAAAACAAATGAATTGATTACTTACCCAACGTTCGGGAAGTAAGCCCATCTAATTGAGTCGGCATAAGCGACAGGCCGGGGTACGGTCTATCAAAGTGTAAGTGGCTGGGTGGCAGTCCATCAACGTGTAAGAGGCCGGGTGGCGGTCCAGCACAAGGTCCTTATGTGGCCAAGGTGATGACAGGTGGGGGATTCATCCATCTACTAGTAGAAAAGGTTACTTATTGGTATCTTTTCCTGATCAGCAAGATATCAGGTTTATGCCAAAATTTCTTTTCTTTCCAAATTCATTGGATATTGCAACTCTGTTCATACTTTACATGACAGAGGTTTTCAGGAAATGTATGAGAGATATATATATATGTGTATATATATATCGGGACTTAATGAAGTATCTCATAACTTCATTTCATTCAATAATATTTCAAAGATTGAATCTATTCAAGTATTATCTTGTAGTCTCATCTATGTGATGAACTTTTGAACTAATTATAACTTGAACGGTGGTAGTTCAAGTAGTATTTGGAAAAGATGTAAGTATATTGGAGTATCTTGTAACTTCATCTTTTAAACTTATATCTAGTAAATGATTATCTTATGCATGACAAAGATTTTCAGAAAAACGTTGAGACAAGGTTAGATATATGAGATCACCTTGCAACGGTATTTTCATACAGTTATACACTGGAACTCTGTGTGTATTATGCATGGAAGAGGACTTCCAATATTTTGAAAAGTATATATATATATATATATACTGAATATTTTGCGACTTCATCGCATTAAGATATCAACTTAGTTCATTTCTTCTTAACCAAGACTTTCTTGAGTACTATGAGAATGCTCATATATTGTAAGTTATTATAAATATTATTTTGGTGGGCTTGCTGCTCACCCTTGCTTTCTTCTTTCATCACACAACATCAGATAGGCAAGATGAACAGGACCAAGCTCCCAATTCGCGAGCGGATAGGAAACGTTCCGCAGTTTCCTATAGGCGTTGATGTCGCTGTAGCTGAGGTGGGAACTACCAATAGGCTAGGCTTTCAACTTTTGATGTATCAGATTATGTATATTTATGAATTGTAATAATGGCAAAGAAAATGTAAATTTATTCAGATGACCTTTTAAGGTGTATTGGCAGATAATTGGGGATTAAAATGACTTGTGATTATTTTTGGATGTTCATCTCTGAGACTATAACGTGTGGTGTGTGTGTTTATTGTGGGGTCACAGTACAGAATAGTTGATTAATTATTAAGATTGGGTGTTATTAAGGGAAATGGAACTCGTGACAACCCGGATCCCCGACCCCGGATTTGGGGGTGTTACATTTAAGGCCAGGCTTTTGGCAAAAAGATTCAAACAAAGGCAATTGATTGACTTTGATGAAACCTTTTACCTGTAGCCCTGTTAAAATCAGTTCGGATTTTGCTTGTGATTGCTGCTTAATACGACTATGAGATCTGGAAAATAGCCAGATGGTTTTCTTTCCAGGAGAAATGAAAACCTAGTGTGTAAGCTGCTGCGAACCATATGTGGTTTAAAGCAAGGTTCTCGTAGATGGAACATCCGTTTTGATGAGACAATCAAAGAGTTTGGTTTTATGAAAAATGTAGATGAACCATGTGTCTACAAAATGGTTAGTGGGAGTGCGATAACATTTCTTGTGTTGTATTGAAATAGAATTGACACACATAATAACATAGCAAACCCACTCACAAAGCTACTTTCTGAAAGTCACTTTGATCGTCATAAAGACAAGATGGGTATTAGATACCAGAGTGATTGGCTTTAGTACAAGTGGGAGATTGAAAGGAATATGTCCTAAGTCCAATCATGTATTAGGATTTAGGAATAACTTTTATGTAATCTGTTTTGATTTCATTGATATTAATAAAAGACTTGTTTTGTTTTTATTACGGGCTCTATCTATTTAAGTGTTTAAATAAGATATACCATAGTTTAGAGTAAAGCTTTTTATGGATTATGATGAGATCATAATAGTGAGACCTAAAAGATGATAACTCTAAACTTAAATAGTTCCTGATCATAGGATTACTAACTGGTAATTAATAATCCGCAAAGATCGATACATACTATGCTTGCTTCATTATGAAGGATGTCTGTTCTCATAGACATTTGTGTGGTGACACTATAGCTAGTATGTAGGTGCTTATTATAGACTAAGTTCACTGAACATGACTCGCACAGCTGAACAACTGATGGAGTTCACTCACGTGTCAGCAGTTGTTCACATAGTGATAGTTGTACAAGTATCCTTAGACTTGAGGTCATCATAGTCATCTTGTGTACACTGAACTATGCTTTGGTTTAGTTCTTAGTCTCCAGGGACAATTATTAGGGCTCTACTGGGTATAGGAATTTGTACACGAAGATAGTGTATGATCAATAAAGGATCTACCCCTTCCAGTGAAGGAAGAGAATGTTCAAGGCTGATCCACTTATGCTAGTTCAGGAATCTCTGGCCAGAGTGAATGAAATTAGAAAGGAGTTTCTAATTTACATAGAACTGAGCATAGTAAATGGGAAAGCAAATGATTAAATTAGATAGGCTTGACACAAGATCCATGCCTTGTATTTAATCAGGACATTGTAGGGTAGAAGGAGTTTATTGTACGGTAACTATTCACTGAATAGGTTCTTGGTATTCTAAGCAGTGAATTCGTATTATCCGGATAGTCGCGATATGCTGAGAAGTATCCCTCACGATGTAGAATAAATATGATTAATTAATTAATCATATTTAATAAATTAGAGAATTTATATAAATAATGATAAAATAGTTTTATTATTATTTATTTCTACTGCCGGCTTAATATTGAACCTACAGGGTCACACCATAAAAAGAGAATGATTTAATGGTGGAGGGATTAATTAATAATGGCTGATAAGTATTTATTTATGAAATAAATAATTAATTGGAAAATTTAATAATTGATTAAATGAGATTTAATTGATTATAAATTAATTAAGAAAAGTTCTTAATATTATTAATTAATAATTTAATTTTTGGAAATTAAATCAAGAGAGAGAATTATTTCTAAAGTGTTTAGAAAAAGGATTAATAATTAAAAGGTATTTTAATTATTAATGAGAATAATAAATGGGTTAATAATAATAATATTTTATGGGAAAATTTCAGATAAAATTTTGCTTATAAATATACTATTATAAACCCTATTTTTATTCTAACCCGAACCCAAAAATTTTGAGAAAACCTAATTCTCTCCACCTCCTCCTCCTCCTTAACGTCGTTTTCTTGGTGGATACCGGTGGAGTGCTTCACGTTTGAGGAGCAGCTGCTAAGGATCTCCGATCGTTGCTTTTGGATCGCTATTAAAGGTTAGTAATCGTTTCATATGTTTTAATCACAATTTATATGCTTTTATTTGTTGTTTATATGTGTGAAAGTGTTTTACCATGCCTCCGCTGCGATTAAAATCCATCAATGGTATGAGAGCATAGGTTGTATGCATATAGATCTGTGGTAAAAATTTCAGAATTTTATGTGCTTGTATGAATTAATTATGATTTTTACAAGTTATATTATGGATTAATTATGTCTGATGAGAAATCGTTTCTCAGAATAATTTTGAATGTTGATCTGGGTTCTACAAGTGTTGTAGATCGTCTGGGTATTTTTTTCATAATTTTTTGATGTATAGATTTTTTATTATGAATTTTTGAAGATCTTGCAATTAAATTCGTAATTAAATAATCATATATATATATATATATTGTAAGTATATATATATATTATGCATCTGCTGCTGTTTGTTTGCTGATGTTGAAAAAGAAAAGCACATGATATGTGCTGCTGTGTGAAGAGTAGACACAGAAGTCAGGTACGGCTGCACGGAGTTCGAGAAGCTGTCAGGCGGCGGCAGCTGCAGGCGCGTGTGGCGCACGCGTGCGCGGGGGGTTGTCGCGCATTCCGGGAATGCATTACACCCTGTGGCGCATTCACGGAATGCGTTACACCTTTTAATGGCTTAAAAGGGTTGTAACGCATTACCGAAATGCGTTACAACGCTTGTAACGCGTTCCTGTAATGCGTTACAGCCCATCTGTTATTTTTAAATTTGATTTCTGGAAGTTTCGTAACTCCGTTTTAGGCGTGCAATATATCGTTGGATTCGTTTTTCCGAGACGGATCTAATGGAGTGATCAAATTTTAGTTTATATATGAGTTTTGAACTGATTATATTCCATGAAGTGTTTTAAAGTTGTTTTTAACTGTTTTAATTGCTTTTAAATGCTTCATGTGATACATAGAGATGTATAATGCTTAGACCAATATGCTAGATGATGTAACATTCCTACCTTGATGTTTATTCATGTTGATATATGTGATATATGCTTAGTTTATCATGCGATGATAGATTTAGGTGAACTTAAATGAACATAAGGCGCTTGTTAGACAATCTAGTGTAGTGAAATTGTTTCATAACCTTAATAATAATATTATGAATACAATCATGAGATTCTTGTGTTTATGAAACACGTAACTGAATATGAATTTTCGATATGAGAGAAAGGATGATTCTGTCAACAACAGATTTCTATATGTAAGAAAGGGTTATTAAGTGACGCCTCTTGACAATGCTCCACCCGATGTGGGAATCATCTGATTATTGATTATTAATTTGAAATATTTAATTTAAAAGGAAGAATTTCTTTATAATATGGTTATGATTGTAACATAATATAATCCCTCTAAAATTAAATAATATCAAGTAGTAATTGGCCAATGATACAACGGGCTTGTGTCGGTCATAGCCTTCCAACATGATAGAAAGTAGTTCTTATTTTTAAATCATTGTCGGTTCGTGCTACAGCCGAGGGCTTTGATTTCGAAATAAGAAATACTTGTCTATTACATAGAGATGTGTACATTGAATTAGAATCTAAAGGTCGGTACGTGCCACAGCCGTGGGCCGTTGGAGACTGATTCAATTGTACGGAATGTTGGGTTAGACTTGACTTAGAATATTGAGTTTGTCGTGCCACAGCCGTGACTCAATTATTCAAGAGGCTAAAGTTTGATTAGGGAATAACATAAGATGTAATTGACAAGAGTTGTCTGCCTATTGAACATTACATAGCGGTTCATGCTACAGCCGGGGTTGTGTAATGGAATGTAGGATCCCTATTCCCACTAGCATTATGAATGCTTAATTTTTCACGTAGGGGGTTGAATAAATTAGATAAACTAGTGGGAGCCACTTATGAATAAAGACCCGATTCATATAGTGTTTTAAAATGAAATCGAATATTTGCTAAGTGTTGTTATGTGTTTATCATTTACAGATTTACAATATACATTATATCTTCTGCACTATCACTCAGGAGCATACTGGATGCCCACAAGTTGACTGGTCCTAATTATGCTGACTGGCTTCGAAACTTGAGAATTGTTCTCAGGATTGAGAAGCTGGAATACGTGATTGACTCACCTAAGCCTACTGAACCTGCTAGTGATGCACTATAATGATGAACATGTTGTGTATCGTAAGTGGATAGATGATGCAAATGTTGCTCAATACATCATGCTAGCTTCCATGAACATTGAGCTACAGAAGCAACATGAGCATATGGATGCTCACACTATCCTAATGCATCTACAAGAGTTGTATGATGTGGCGGGGAGGACAGCTCGATATGAGATATCGAAGGAGCTGTTCGGTTGTAGGATGTCTGAGGGATCATCTGTGAATGACCATGTACTTAAGATGATCAATTTGATTGAATGTCTTGGACAACTTGGTTTTGCCATGGATGGGGAGCTGAGCCAAGACTTGGTCTTGAAATCGCTTCTGAGTTCGTTCTCGCAGTTTGTTGTGAACTTTCACATGAATAAGTTGGATGTTAGCCTGCCTGAACTCCACAACATGTTGAAGACTGCGGAATCGAATTTCCCCCCTAAGAAGAGTTCTGTTCTTCTAATTGGTGAAGGTTCCAATCCTAAGAAAAGGAAGAGGAACCCTTCCAAGAAGAAGAAAGTAGGTGAGAAAATGCCGGTTCCACCAAAAGCTGAAGACCCCAAGAGCAAAGTTGTTTGCTTTCACTTTAACAAGGTGGGGCACTGGAAGAGGAACTGCAAGGTTTACCTTGCAGAATTGAAGAAGAAGAAGGGTAGTGAGACTACCGCTTCTGATTCAGGTATGTTCATGATAGAAGTGAATATGTCATTAAATCAAATTTCTACTTGGGTATTAGATACCGCCTGTGGTTCCCATATCTGCAATTTGTTGTAGGGACTAAGGAGAAGTAGGACTCTTGAGGAAGAGGAGGTGATTCTACAGATGGGAAATGGAGCAAGAGTTGCTGCTGAAGATGTAGAATCATTTCATTTACATATGCCTACGGGCAAGACTATTGTTTTAAAAAATTGTTATTTTGTTCCCTCGATTGTGAGGAATATTATTTCTATTCCCATGTTAGACTTGGCTGGATTTTCATTTATTATTGAGAATAATGAATGTTCTATTCTTAGAGATAATATTCTTTATGGACGTGGTACTTTAAATAATGGTCTGTATAAATGTGACATAATTTACTTCAAATTGAACAAACTAATAAAAGAAAAGGGATGATGAAACTCTCACTTCATTGTGGCACTACAGTCTCCATTTAGTAGACATGGAGAGAGGGCTGCAAATTTGCTAGGAATGGTACACACAGATGTATGTGGACCAATGTCTACGCAAGCCATAAGTGGATTTTTCGTACTTCATTACTTCCATAGATGATAGATCTAGATTCGGATATGTGTTTGATGAAACACAAGTCTGAAGCCTTTGAAAAGTTCAAAGAGTATAAGTATGAAGTGGAGAAACAAACCAAACATAGTATTATAATTCTTCGATTAGATCGAGGTGGTGAATACTTGAATGGAGAGTTTCTGGATTATCTCAAAGTAAATGGTATAGTCTCCCAGTGGACGCCTCCAGATTGGTATCTGAAAGGAGAAATCGAACTTTGTTAGACATAGTTCGGTCCATGATGAGCTATGCAAATCTTCCAGTATTCCTATGGGGTTATGCATTGGAAACCTCAGCATATTTACTGAATAAGGTGCCTTCCAAATTTGTTCCTCAAACTCCGTATGAGATATGGAAAGAAAGGAAACCGAATCTTAAACACGTTAAGATTTGGGGATGTCCAGCTTATGTCAAGTAAGTTGACCCAGATAAGCTGGAATATCGATCCGTAAAATGTAGTTTTGTGGGATATCCTAAAGAGACTTTAGGGTATTACTTTTACACCGATCATCGGGTGTTTGTCTCCAGACATGCTACCTTCTTGGAAAAGGAGTTTATCCTTGAAGGAAACAGTGGGAGCAAAATTGAACTTGATGAAGTTCAAGAAGCACAAACTACTACGGATCAAGTGGAAACACCTGTTCTGACTGAACAACCTTCTGTGGAACAGCCCATTCATAGGTCAGGGATAGTGACTCGCCAACCTGAGAGGTAATATGGCCTTGTCATTGAGAATGACAATGAGTTGTCGATCATTGATGATGACGACCCTGTGACCTATAATAAGGCTATGAGTAGTGTTGACTCAGCGAAATGGCATAGTGCCATAAAATCCGGAATGAAATCTATGTATAAGGGATACAAAAGAATGATTAGAGCAGATGGCCAGGTGGAGACCTTTAAGGCCAGGCTTTTGGCAAAAGGATTCAAACAAAGGCAATGGATTGACTTTGATGAAACCTTTTACCTGTAGCCCTCTTAAAATCTGTTCGGATTTTGCTTGCGATTGCTGCTTAATACGACTATGAGATCTGGCAAATAGCCAGATGGTTTTCTTTCCAAGAGAAATGAAAACCTAGTGTGTAAGCTGCTGCGAACCATATGTGGTTTAAAGCAAGCTTCTCGTAGATGGAACATCCGTTTTGATGAGACAATCAAAGAGCTTGGTTTTATGAAAAATGTAGATGAACCATGTGTCTACAAAAGGGTTAGTGGGAGCGCGATAACATTTCTTGTGTTGTATTGAAATAGAGTTGACACACATAACAACATAGCAGACCCACTCACAAAGCTACTTTCTGAAAGTCACTTTGATCGTCATAAAGACAAGATGGGTATTAGATACCAGAGTGATTGGCTTTAGTACAAGTGGGAGATTGAAAGGAATATGTCCTAAGTCCAATCATGTATTAGGATTTAGGAATAACTTTTATGTAATCTGTTTTGATTTCATTGATATTAATCAAAGACTTGTTTTGTTTTTATTACAGGCTCTATCTATTTAAGTGTTTAAATAAGATATACCATAGTTTAGAGTAAAGCTTTTTATGGATTATGATGAGATCATAATAGTGAGACCTAAAAGATGATAACTCTAAACTTAAATAGTTCCTGATCATAGGATTACTAAATGGTAATTAATAATCCGCAAAGATCGGTACATACTATGCTTGCTTCATTATGAAGGATGTCTGTTCTCATAGACATTTATGTGGTGACACTATAGCTAGTATGTAGGTGCTTATTATAGAATAAGTTCACTGAACATGACTCGCACAGCTGAACAACTGATGGAGTTCACTCACGTGTCAGCAGTTGTTCACATAGTGATAGTTGTACAAGTATCCTTAGACTTGAGGTCATCATAGTCATCTTGTGTACACTGAACTATGCTTTGGTTTAGTTCTTAGTCTCCAGGGACAATTATTAGGGATCTACTGGGTATAGGAATTTGTACACGAAGATAGTGTATGATCAATAAAGGATCTACCCTTCCAGTGAAGGAAGAGAATGTTCAAGGCTGATCCACTTATGCTAGTTCAGGAATCTCTGGCCAGAGTGAATGAAATTAGAAAGGAGTTTCTAATTTACATAGAACTGAGCATAATAAATGGGAAAGCAAATGATTAAATTAGATAGGCTTGACACAAGATCCATGCCTTGTATTTAATCAGGACATTGTAGGATAGAAGGAGTTTATTGTACGATAACTATTCACTGAATAGGTTCTTGGTATTCTAAGCAGTGAATTCGTATTATCCGGATAGTCGCGATATGCTGAGAAGTATCCCTCACGATGTAGAATAAATATGATTAATTAATTAATCATATTTAATAAATTAGAGAATTTATATAAATAATGATAAAATAGTTTTATTATTATTTATTTCTACTACCGGCTTAATATTGAACCTACAGGGTCACACCATAAAAAGAGAATGATTTAATGGTGGAGTAATTAATTAATAATGGCTGATAATTATTTATTTATGAAATAAATAATTAATTGGAAAATTTAATAATTGATTAAATGAGATTTAATTGACTATAAATTAATTAAGAAAAGTTCTTAATATTATTAATTAAGAATTTAATTTTTGGAAATTAAATCAAGAGAGAGAATTATTTCTAAAGTGTTTAGAAAAAGGATTAATAATTAAAAGGTGTTTTAATTATTAATAAGAATAATAAATGGGTTAATAATAATAATATTTTATGGGAAAATTTCAGCTGAAAATTTTGCCTATAAATATACTATTATAAACCCTATTTTTATTCTAACCCGAACCCAAAAATTTTGAGAAAACCTAATTCTCTCCACCTCCTCCTCCTCCTTAACGTCGTTTTCTTGGTGGATACCGGTGGAGTGCTTCACGTTTGAGGAGCAGCTGCTAAGGATCTCCGATCGTTGCTTTTGGATCGCTATTAAAGGTTAGTAATCGTTTCATATGTTTTAATCACGATTTATATGCTTTTATTTGTTGTTTATATGTGTGAAAGTGTTTTACCATGCCTTCGCTGCGATTAAAATCCATCAATGATCATGCCTCAGTGAAGAACAAAGGTTAAAGACTTTCAGGGCTTCAGAAATATTGAAGATTCAGTATAGAAGTGCTACCGGAAGATTTCACTGTATTGGCATTGATTGAAGATAGACAGTGTTCGAAGCATAGGAATCTGAAGAATTGAAGATAGGGTATAGACACAGGTTAATGAAAACGTTGTCTAAAGTACCAGAAAGGATTCCAGTGAAAGTACAGTTGTTTATTGACAGTCATTGTCTGAAGCACTAAAGTTGAGGCAAGCTTAACAATGTAATCAAGGCTATAATACAAAGACCTGAATCGGGGTTAGTCGTCTGTGAACCAGACCAGTTGCACCAGGCGTCAACAGCCCGTGAAAGGAATATGGGTATTATTTATAGAAGGATTGTTAAGTTGAGGAACGTACTTGGATTGAATCTTTATATGTTAAAGTACGACAAGAGGTGCGCGGGGTATAGAGCTAAATAGCTCAGGGGACTGGCGAAGCTCAAAGTTTAATTGTTGAATTAAATAAATTTATTTAATGGACTTTAATATAATTTATTTAATAAACTTAAAATGATTTATCTTATAAACTTTAAATAAGTTTATTTTATAAATCTAAATTAGTTTATTTATTTAAGTTATATTTAAGTTAATTTTATAATTTAATTTAGTTTCAATTAACTTAAAAAGGAAAAACAAAAAGAAAACAAAAAGAAAACAAAAAGAAAAAAAAGGAAAAAGAAACAAAAAAAGGAAAAGAGAAAAAGAAAATAGAAAAAGAAAACAAAAACAAAAACAAAAAAAAAGAAAAAGAAAAAGAAAAAGAAAACAAAAAAAAAGAAAATAGAAAAATAAAAGGAATGACAAAAGCGTACACGTTTGTTGTTTTGTTTTTGTTGTTTTCAGTTAAGTACAAATATATGTACTTGATTAAGTTAGTCGCCACAGGCATCAACTAGTAACCCCCTGTGTCGCCACAGGGGAGTTAGTTTATTAATAATCAATTTTGCATGTACTAGTAGCTGTCGCCACATAAATCAATTACTCCCTCCTATACTCCTGTCGCCACAGAGGTTTTAATTGAGTTGTCGCCACAGAAGCTCTCAATCTCAACCACACAATTTATTGGATAAAGTCTACACAATTGCAGCAGAAGAGAAGAGCCATTCATTCTGAATAATTTTCTGTTCATCTTCTCTCCCAAGAGAGTAATGAAAATGACAGTATTAATTTACAGAGAAACTCAAGCTATTTGTATATCCGTTTAACTTCTCACCAGAGTAACGTTATAATGGCCGATTTAACTCTTGTATATTCTTATGGGCATTATAATCGTTACCCGGTAATTAAATCCAAGTACAATTAAAAACTAGATTATTGTATATGATTTGATTTGTTAATCTTTGTAGTAGCTATGAACTTTGTTGTTCTTAGATTGTAGCCGGTTAATTTATTTACCGGAGTGTAGCAACACCCTCGAGGATTTATATACGAATATATATATTTCCCCGAATATCTTGTGTTCCTCATTTTTATCGTTCCAAACACTATTCCTCTCAAGAACACGAAACCACTAACCGAGCACTAAATATTTTATCCGCTAAAGATTCGAAAGAATTTTTAATTTAGTGATTATCGTATTCAACCCCCCCTTCTACGATAATTCGGGACCTAACAATTGATATCAGAGCTGACTGATTGATACACAAATCAGGATCCTTAAATAAATTTATTTTATTAATTTGAATTTACATTAATTTATTTTATAAATTTAATTTAGGAAATTTATTTTATAAATTTATTTTAAATGAGTTTATTATTTAAACTTGAATAAGTTTATGTTTTAAACTTAATTTAAATAAATTTATTTTATAAATTTAATTTAAATTAATTTATAATTTAAATTATAGTAAATACGAATTTTTAATTTAGATTAATTTAAATTTATTCTCGAATTATTTAGCTGCCAGATTAATTTTCTCGGAAAATTTAGACTGCCATTTATGGTTCAGTGGTTACTTCAGGTTTACTTTGCTTTATTAATATAAGTGTTGGAGCGTAGAAATAAAGAAAGAGAAAAAACACTGAATTGGCAGCTTTTCTTGTATTGCGGTAGTGCAGCCACGCGCAAGTGCAAACCATGCGCGGGTTTGGTTGCACGCGCCCGAACTGAGTACTACATGCGTGAACAGGGACAGTTTCCAAAATCAGCACCCTCTGTCGCCACAAATACTCAGTCGCTAGAGAAAAGGCCACGCGCGAATCCTCATGTCTATGTATTTAGCAGTGCACACTCTAGTCGCAATACAAGTCCATTGCGACCTGCTTTGTCGCCACAGCCGAAAATGGCGCAGTTAATTTTATTGCAACCTCAGCTGTATCTGATCGCGATAGGAGCTTCCTGAGTCACCACTTGTTAATTTATTTTTCTTCCCATAAATTTATATTTCTTATTTATTTATTTTTCTGTGAAATTTAAATTTCTTAAATTTTTCTTAAATAATAATTTAAATTTTATTTAATTTTTAAGAAAACTCGATATTCTTGAAAATTAGATTTTATGTAAATATTTATTTTTGATTAATTTATTTTCTAAGAAAATTAAATAAATTTAAATTTCTTAAATAATAATTTACATTTTATTTAATTTTTAAGAAAACTCGAAATTCTTGAAAATTAGATTTCATGTAAATATTTTATTTTGATTAATTTATTTTCTAAGAAAATTAAATAATTTAAATTTCTTAAATTTAATTTTTTCTTAAATAATTATTTACATTTTATTTAATTTTTAAGAAAATTTGAAATTCTTGAAACTTAGATTTTACGTAAATATTTATTTTTGATTAATTTATTTTCTAAGAAAGTTAAAAATATAGAAAATTTAAATTGTTCTTAAATATTAAATTAAGTGTACTCAAGGTATTTGTAGACTCAGAATTCCTCCGGGCTTTTAAAGTGGATTTTAATCTTTTAAAGAAAACGAAGACCATGTGCTATTCAGACGGAAATTATAGATAATGGTTTTCTTACTCCAATGGAATTGATTTCAAGACCTACAGACGAAAATTATGGAACTTCCTCAAAGGCTTACTCCATAGGATACCACTAGGTTTTCAGACGCAGGGATTGAATGAAATTTCTACGGGTATAATATTTCTCGGAGATTTTAAGACAACTCTATTATTCCAGATTATACAGTCACACAATGGTTTGTACCAATGCTATATTTATCCGGGAATTAATAAGATCATACAGACAGGAACTGTGGAGGTCAGAGAGAATAGCGGGGACAAACAAACATCTCAGTTACATGCATTAAGGTTGGAACCTCGGGACAGAATGTAAGAGTTACTGATAGCTGAATCAGAATAAGCTAAGGTAGAAGTACTTGAGGGACTGGACGTCAGGGCAGTGTTTCACTTGTCAGGGAAGTTTAGTCGCATCAGATTCACAAGGAGTACATAAGCTACATCCAAGGATCAAGCCTATCTATTCCGAAGCAGTGATTCTTACAGATTCAGTTCAAGGGGTGATTACAAGACTGAGAATGGGACATATACAAGATTTGATAGCTACAGGTTAGACAAGCAATATGTGTCAAGTAACTATCAGGGGTTTTGCTACAATAGAACAAGAAGCTTGACAAACAAGGTTGAGTAGGGATTCAGTTGAAGAGTTGTGACAAAGGTGGAATATTTTCTTAGGGAAGCAGCCAGTCAAAACTTATAGTGCACGGGAAAGAGTTGGGATGTATCAGATGACGAGAATCATGAATATCTTGCTTTCATAGCAATCTCTGAAGATGGTCCAACTCACATATCTCAGGTTTCAAATTCTTGAACCACTGCAATATTTTGTTTTCAATATTCAATGCATGATAAGATCATAGTGTTTAAATGTTTAACACTCGCACAAGCATGATAGCATCACACATAGATAATGCTGAACTAGTTCACTAGATTATCTTTCTGGAAACTATGATTGATGTTTAACTTGTGCATGTTACTTTAGATGATCTTAAATATGTGTTTGAATATTTGCTGAACATGATTAATTGCTTTAGTGAGGTATATGTTTTTCCAGCATATAAGACCTTTGTCTATGCTTATCTTCAGTATCTTGTTACAATCTGATTTGTGCATTTAATCTGAATTGTTTGTTAAGATGTATTAGTTTGCAATTGGATTGAGATAGCTAGATGAGATACATCAACAGGATTGGACTAGATAGAATTAGAGATTTATTTGTTAATTTTGTTTGTTCCATATCATGCCTATCTTGCTTAATTCTTATATGTAATGTTTCTGAATGAATGCCATGTATTCTTAATACAATGCTTGCTTATATTTATTCAATGAATGCATCTCTTAGTACTTGCATTAATTGTAGAAAAAGCATGTTTAGGATTACTATAGAGCAAAGACTGCTAGTCCTCCTTATGTAAGGTTGGAACCAATTTTCCCCTAGCCTAGAGACAATATGTCAAGGGTATTAAAATGGAGAAAATGGTCAGTCAAGGATACGAATCAGCATGATAAGGTAGCAGCTGTTGTTATATCTGTTTATAATATAACCTCTAATCCAATTGGACCCAAACTGATAAGTTGGGTACCAAGAACTGTTAATCCATTTATGAGTGCAGGACATAACAGGTCAATTGATTCATATGTATGCTTGGTAATTCATACTCAAGGTATATGATCAAAGAAAGAGCCTCACAATCAAATGTGATTGACAAAAGCTATTTCGTCAGTAATCTTTGGAGATGATAACAAAGGTTTTTATTACAGGATAAGCTATACAGAAAAAGGGATGTCATCATGGATTCAACAATTGATATCACTGATAACAATTAATCATTGGAGTCACTGATAACATTTGAAGCAACTTCCTTGCTGGAGAATCAAGGCACAAATCCTCTTATCAGACAGTTCTGCATTAAAGGACAAAATGTCAATTCAATGAAGGATTAGTGTCTCATCTGAAGCAAGAAGATTGAGAAGCTTGCTCTTCTTAGAGTAGGGAAAGAGAATGCTCATGGCTAGATTGGAATCTCAGGAAAGGTGAATTCAATAGTTTCTACTGTAAAGCTTCATCAGACAAAAGTTTAGCTATGGCATTGGAAGCTCTCAACCTTGAACATCATCTCAAGGAACTCTTCTGTGAAAAAGGGTTAGTGAGAGGACCGCCTCATCTGAAATTCAGAAGGATGATAAATGTGAGGCATGTCAGAAAGAGGAGTCGAAGACAACATCACATCAAAGTAAAGATATACCTTAGTGATGGTGGTTGACTACTCTTATGAAACAAAGTTATTGTTCGTGCGTTCTCAAGACAAGACATCACAGATGGTGACTGATCATATCTAGAGATCAAGCTGGAAGCAACTGTAAAAGAAATGATCTTATGGTCAGATAATGGGACTGAATTCAAGAAACAGTTCTGATTAATATCTATAACATCAAGAACATTTTGAGACAAATTCAGAATTAGGAACTCCGTGTCAGAATGGAGTGGTACAAGGGAAGAACTAGAACTTGATTAAAGCTACAAGGGAAATATCAAGCTAATCAAGACTTTCTAAATACCAAAGGGCTAGAGCAGTCAAAACAGTTTGCAACAAGTAAGATCAAGCCTTGATCTGGATGTATACATGAAGACCACTAATGAGTTAATGGCCAGCAGAAGCAAATATTGGATAACCTTAAAGTGTTTGGAGAGAATGCTCTACAGTTAGGATATTTTCCATGGCTACTCAGTGGATTCTACAACCGACAGGGCATTTGTGGTTGATCAACAGAAGATGATTGACAGTCTAAGTGCACAATTCAACAACTCTTTGCTCCAAGCCGTTACAGGAGAAATTAATGGTATTGATGATTCATATCCAAGCAGTGAAATGTCAATGTATAATACAACTCATTATTTCAATGAAGCCAGTCAGCAAGGGCAAGGATTTTCAGGAAATCCCAGCAACAACTTAGGGGGAGCAAAAGAAGGATCAACTAGTCAGACACAACACCATATTGAATATTAGAGGACACTAAAGAACATATATGCTGAGACAAAGGGTTTGATGTCAATATTATTCTCATAGTCTAGTTCTTAAGTGATCCAGATGGTGGAGTAATGATTAACATGGCTACTGAGTGTGAATGATTATTTCTCTAGTTTTCTATTTGAAGAAGAAACCAAGAAAGTTACGGAAGCTCTGATAGATCCAGATTGATTGGGTGATTGCGAAACAAGATGAGTGTAACACCCCCAGATCCGGGGTCGGGGATCCGGGTCGTCACGGTCTTTCTTTCCACAATATCACTTCACTTAATTAATAATAATAACCTTATGCTGTGACCCCACACTAACACACACCACAACCCGTTATAGTCTCAGAGATGAAATTTAAATAAGTACAAGTCTTTGAATCCACAATTTAAAAGTTATTACAACCCAAAATGATTACTTGATAAATTTACAGTTAATTGCCATTATCTGCCACAAGTTATAATTATACATAATTGATTCTCAAAAGTAGATGGTCTGATCTACAATAGATCTACCTCTGCAGCTATAGCAGCTACAACATCAACGGGAAGACGCGGGACGCTTCCCACGCGCTTGCGCTGGGTCTTCTGGAGTCTGGCCATCTTTCCTAACTGTTGTTGTGTGATGAAGAAATAAAGCAAGGGTGAGCAGCAAGCCCACCAAAATAATATGTATAATGATTAACAATATATGAGCCTTCTCATAGCACTCATGAAAGTCTTGGTCAAAAGAAATGAACCAAGTTGATATCTTAATGCGATGAAGTCGCAAAATATTCAGTATATATACATATATACTTTTCAAAATCTTGGAAGTCCTCTTCCATGCATAATACACACAGAGTTCCAGTGTATAACTGTATAAAAATACCGTTGCAAGGTGATCTCATATATCTAACCTTGTCTCAACGTTTTTCTGAAAATCTTTGTCATGCATAAGATAATCATTTACTAGATATAAGTTTAAAAAAATTAAGTTACAAGATACTTCCAATATACTTTATATCCAAATACTACTTGAACTACCACCGTTCAAGTTATAATCAGTTTCAAAGTTCATCACCCAGATGAGACTACAAGATAAGACGTGAATAGATTCAATCTTTGAAATATCATTATAAATAATGAAGTTACGAGATACTTCATTAAGTCCTGATATATATATCTATATCTATATATATATATCTCATACATTTCCTGAAAATCTCTATCATGTAAAGTATGAACAGAGTTATAATATCCAATGAATTTTGGAAAGGAAAAGAATTTTGGCATAAACCAGATATCTTGCTGATCAGGCAAAGATACCAATAAGTAACCTTTTCTACTGTAGATGGATGAATTCCTCGCCGGTCATCACCCTGGCCGCATTAGGACCTCGCGCTAGACCGTTACCCGGCCACTCACGCGTTGATGGACTGCCACCCAGCCACTTACACATTCATAGACCGTACCCCGGCCTGTCGCTTATGCCGACTCAATCAGATGGACTTACTTCCCGAACATTGGGCAAGTAATCAAATTGTTTTCTCAAAACAGCAACCATGTTGCGAATATAAAATACACCACAGAGCCGGATCCCCAAGATTTTGAGCGAATATTCAAGTCTCCTTCGAAAGGAAGATCTTAAATCGGAAAACGAGTTTTGGGATCCGCTCTAACTTTTAAAATCATTTTGAAGACTCGAAAACATTTTTAAGAATGTTTGGAGTAAAGCTGATTTAATGAAATAAATCAGTCCCGATATATTAGAAAATATCTGAATATTATTATTTAAATAATATTCCCATAAAGAATAATCTTTATAAAAATAATTGAAGTAGAAGTTTTAAAACTTATACTTGAAACGAGTATTAAATAACCAAAGATACACTTATATGAAAGTATTATCTTTATTTGAATAATCGAAAATAAGTTTGATTATTAACACCTTATTATTTAATAAAATAAAGAATATATTTCAGTAATAAGCGGAGTCATAATACCTCGAATGAATATTATAAATAATATTCATTAAATAAAATAAAGGAGTCATACATCCTCAAATGAATATTCAAATAATATTCAATTAATAAAATAAAAGGAGTCATAAGCCCTCGAATGAATATTCAAGATAATATTCATTAATAAAATAAAGTTATCGAATAAACCTTATTCGATTAATAGTTTTGAAAACTATAACCATATATATATATAAATATATATATATATAAAATCTACTCGGGATCCTCGACTCCCGGTTTTAGAAAATGTTTTCACCTTTGGGTCCCTATACTAAGGGTATATGCAAATTACCGCTATTCTCTAGCATAGGTATTATCAACTGAACCAACAGATATATATGGCAAGAATACGAAATAGGCATGCATATATATACCATATCAGCATGCTTCAATATATCACAAAATTTGCTAATTAACCAACATGCATCTATCACAAGATAATGCATATACATATATACATCACAACAACAGTTATACGGGTAGAAAACTTGCCTGAGCGACTTGGGGTGATAAAAGGCTCGGGACGAGTCTGGTAACCTATAAACAACAAGTAAGTTGGAATTAAACCAAAGTCACTTGTAAATCTATACTTTAACTAACTTAGACTCTAACGCTTGTTTTGCGCTTACTGATTTGCTTAAGTCACCCGGGTACCCTCGGCTCCACCATTTTTAATAATTTAATCCTTTACGAGTTTTAAGGCGATTCCTTCGCGAGTGTCTTACCAACTGCCTAACACACTTACCATAAATGTTTCATACATTAATTAACCCTTATTGGTCTTTAACCTATGTTTCAAAGTAAGGCGAGGGGAAAAGTTTCGTTCGCGAAACGCCGTTACTTGAAACGGTCGTTTCTCCTAAACCGTGCATCGGAATCGAACGAACTACATATCAAAACGAAGCTCGTAACATGAGCTATCTAGACATGGCAATGGTCATAATCTAGCAGGGGGTTCTCGGGGCCTAATGTTATGCACAAAAACAGTCTAAAGAAAATCGGACGTTACGACGGCTATGTTTACGCGATTTCCAATATTTTAAACCATTCAAAACCATCCCAAATCAACCTCAAATCCAACATACAACCAACATCCATCCTTATCACATCATAACAACCCCAACCAATTCAATTTTAACATTCATACTTATGCCTAAGCTTAACTTTAACCATACTTAAGTTCTTTTAATCAAAACCACAACATTTACCATTCCATTTCACTACCATTTCAATTCCCAAACTCTAATCACAACAACAAGCTACAATATCATTCTACTAATCAAAATCATCTTATAATACATAGGAATCTAGGGTTTGGAGATGGTATACCTTCCTTGAAGTGGTGGGAGGAGCTAGGAAGCCTTAAGAAGCTTTGAGAAGTCTTAGGAATGCTTGGATCTTCAAGGAAAACAAGAAAAACTTCAAGTTAAAAACTTGAAAACACTATTCACCATCTTCTTCCATGATTTATAGAAAAAGATTGGCTTGGCATTAGAAGCTTAAACTTATAGGAAGTATGTAACTATCCATGGGGAAGCTTAGATAATTACCTTGCTAAATAGTAAGTGGTGGAGCTTGGATCTTCATTTTTTAAGGAATGGGCCGAGAGCATGAAGAAGAAGAAGAGAGATTTTTGTGTTTTGCCTTGTTTTGCTTTTGGTTGGTTGGCTTTTGTTGTTTGATTTAGTCAATTACCTTGTTGCCCTTGAATTTGTGTGGTTCTCATTCAACCACACCTCCTTCCTTCCCATGTCATGCCTACATCACTTTGTGATGTCATCACCCCTCCTTTGTCCTCTTTCTATTGGTTGGATGACATCATCCCCACTAATCCCTTTGATTAGCTTTTAATTGTTTACCTAATGACCGCTGATCTGTTATACGGTTCGCTTAACTTTCGTTCTCGTTTATCGTTTGAGGGATCATACCCGGGATCTTATTACTTAGGTTCCCTTAACCTTTCTCAATATATTGTATTCCTTCTATGATCCTCTTTTATAATCCTTTAATTTAAATCCTTTTTATCATATTACCTTTTTCTCAATTCTTTCCGTATCTAGTGGATTTCCGGGAAAATCAAAGTGTTCGGATTTGGATTCTGACGATCTTTACATACACTTATATCCCATATAAAGTACTAATAAAATCTCAGAATATCCATATCAGGACCCCTACATAGTGTGGCATGAAAAGTTTTCTCGTTCAGCAAAAACACTATTCATAAGGGTTTCAAAATTTCTCAAAAATTGGGGTTATTACAGTCTCCCCTCCTTAAAAGGATTCCGTCCCGGAATCAGATAGAAATGAATAGGGATACCTTCTTAATATTGCACTTTCTAACTCTCAAGTCAATTTTCCCACATTGTGGTTCTACCATCAAACTCTTACTAGTTTGATAACCCTTCTCCTAAGCACTCGTTCCTTCTTAATCTATACCCTTCATGGTTGCTCCATATAGGTTACGTCTGGTTGCATGTCTATGCGCTCATATGCCCCTATTTGTCTAGCATCCGAATTACACTTTCTTAACATTGATACGTGAAACACGCTATGACTTGCTACATGTTCTGGGGTAAGGCTAGCTCATGTGCTAACTTCCCAAACATCTTAATATATCCGAGGGTCCAACAAATTGTAGACTTAGCTTTCCTTTCTTTCCGAACCTCATCAATCCTTTCCAAGGGATACCTATAACATTACTAGGTCCCCTATTTCGTACTCTTTATTCTTTCGTGTCAAATCAACATACTTATCATGTCCATCTTGGGCTACTACCAGCCGTCCTCTGATTAGATCTATCATATCCTTGGTCCTTTAGACCACTGCTGGTCCGAGCATCTTGCGCTCTACAACTTCATCCTAACATAAGGGAGATCGATATTGTCTTCCCTCAAGGATCTCATAAGGCGACATCTCGATAATGACAAATGATCTATTGTCGTAAGAAAACTCAATCCGTGTTAAGTGATCATTCCAATTTCTTTCAAGTCTATTGCACAGACTCTCATTATAGCTTTTAGCATTAGAGCTTTTGCTTCTCAATACCCATTCTTTTCCAGTTCATAATCGCTACTACCTTCCGTTCCTAATATTATACTGGTTATACTTTTGCTCGTTAGCGTTCTATAACCTTTTAATAACCACGTCAACCTTAGTATCACGAATGTGTTCCCATTCCGCATACTACCACCACTTTATTACTCCTTTTTCAGTTGTTTCTATTTTCCAAAATTTGATCAATCAAATAGAAGTAAAGGAATTTGTTGAGAGATCACTATGATCATGAACACTTGTTATATCGCATAGTTAGTACAGAAGGTGGCCAGCCTTTAGTACTTGACAAGCAATTAAACAATAGCTGGTATCCTACTCAGCTTCTATCACACAGATAGATAGTCATTCGGCAATACCTCCCCTTCTGGAAGGGTTGTTCTTCTCAGCTTACATGAAATGAAAAGAAGAGAAAAGAACGAACTGAAGAGAATTGTATATTCATAAAAAAATTTATTGCCATAAAATATCTGGCTTGGAATCTACCTCTGAACTATAGAGGTTTGTCATAGAAGAACAAAACATATATGTATTTATATCAACATCAAGTATTATAGCATCGCATTTCACGTGCCTAAATATTTTCGCTATCCCGTCCATCATTCTATGGACCCATGCTCTTCCTCGAGCTTATACACAATCACCTTTGAAACGCCCTCGACATCGAAAATCGAATTTGGGATCTCATTCTATATATCACCGTTACTAGGATTCTATGCTCGCACCGCAACCTTCCTCGTATAATAATACGACTCTCTATTGATAAGAAAGAATAATTATTCACTAGGTAGATACTCTACTTAATTAGTCTATCAATGATAACTTATACACTACCACGACCCGATTAGTGGTACTCAATCTCAACACCCATTCCAATACAACTCTCACGGTTGTAATCAGCTCACTACTCGCAGAATCATTGCTGCCTTACTATGGTCCACCACTGACCCACTGTAGTCATTCATTTTCCCTGAAGTCTTAATAGCTAACCATACAGAGTCCATACATCTCGTATCAAATCCTTCTAAGGAGGTAACATAATCACCATTCCTGATTCATGAAGAACACTCCTGATCCTGACATACATACATGACATGAAGCAGATAAAAGTGCAGAAGAGTTTCAATCAAAGCAACGATAGCAGGTTAATACCATTCTTAATCATACGCCCTAAATAGAAGAATTAACTCAAGGGTTCATCTAGTCCTTTTTGAAACATGGTCCTGGCTTATCTCAAGATAGGACCTTCTAAGATAGATAGCCCGTTCATGGCGATTACACGAATTAAACCTTTACCAACTACTATTACGGTTGGGTATTGCACAGTCATCAGAAGGAATGTCAATCTTCCAAACCATAATTCAACCTTCACATTTTTAACCATCATCACTGTATTCTTTTGGCACACGCGCCTATAATTATCCACTTACCTTTAAAGTGTCGGTCACCTCTTTGGCCTTTCCTGATATTAAAATTTCCTTATAGTCAATGTCATTTTAACCACCTCCAAATAAATTTTCTACCTTTCTCCTTGTAAAACCTCTAAGGTTATCCTTGAATCGTTCCTCCTGTATTCCCTATATACAGGGCATATCAAAATACCATTTACTAATACTAGAACCATTGTCTATATACTTCTGAAAAATTTCTCCACTGATCCTTAAAGGTTATTATTACCTTAATCCTTTCCAATTCATACTGTCAAAACTCATACTATCCCTATTAAGGGTGAAATGACAACCTTTATGCATTCCCCTAGGATTCGTTTTAAGTTACCGATGTTCTATCCTTAATTCCACCTTTAAAAGGTACCTGCATCCTTCCACGAATAAATCAAGTCATATATCCTTGATAGATTATCATATTCATCATTCCCACCTCGATAGTCTATACCTAACTTCATAATAGCATCCTTATTCAAATTGAGGTCAATCCATATGGCCTCCAAAAGATAACAACGGTTATCCGCTTGTCTTGCCTAATTTGGTAATGATAACAAGGATGTTCTGGAAGATATTGGTCGTGTTCAACGTGAACTTCTTCTTAATAATTCCTTATTTACTTTTGTTGTTTATCTCAACAGTCACCTCAATGTTGGGATATCTTTCATACCTGGCGTCTCCCTTTCTAGGTATCAAGCCACCGGTCTTACATTTCACCTTCTTGGAGGTCACTTCCTTCATCCAATTTTTCCTAATTTCTTACTTCCTTATCCCCTTAGTCTATCCGCGTCTCATTATTTATCCTTCGAATTATCTCAAGGTTTCCTTGAATCCTCCCAACTTACAGGGGATAAACTATATGTATCTCTTATGCCCTCAACCATCAATTTTAACTTACGGTGAATCACCCTCATCCTGACGAATGCATACTTTTCTATTTCTATTGCTACGAGTCGTTAGGGTTTCCTCATACCCAACTCCCTTATCATACCTCAAACTCTATTGCCGTTATATTCCTTTCCACTTCAATTTCTTTTTTTTTATTTTCCTTTCTCTTATCATTATTTCATGAACCAACACAACATAAGCATTGATTTCAACATCCCGTCATTCTGGATTCGTGCCCTTAGAACGAATCTTGACAACTTTTACAACTTAAATTCACAATTCATCATACTCGTCTGCCTTTGTTCTGGCTCTAAAGCTTTTACACTCTCTCCATAACCTTGGGAATTACTTTCCCGAAAATAATTGGCTGAACTTTAATCAGTTTATCATAACCTCTGGCTCCGTGCCTTTCTTGGTCTTTCACCAGCGGGTGGTCTCTCTCTTAGGAGGGTAAGTGACAAAAACAGTCCTTTTGAGATTCGTCAATCATTTAGAATCTCAAATGATTCCTATATTTCCTTTAGCCAGGCTCTTGCCTCGGCTGGGTCAGCTTGTCCCATGGAACTCTGAGAGCTTAGCGACTTAAAGGTCCTGAAAGAATTTCTCACCGCACTGTCTCCTCAGGGTGGTGGTTGGGGATAATAGTCTAAGTTCTTTTTAGACAGGTCCATGAATTGCCGTATAGGAGTACCGTCTCGGGTCTCCTTTCCTTACTCGACTTTCTGTTTCCTTAGTATGAAATGTTTCATCCTACTCCCCATAATTGGGGTCATCTTTTAATTTAAAATCCTCATTTTCCACTCCATTATGTCATGGGTTCCTTCTATCTTGATGGCGACCTCCCTGACTATCACGTTCAGGGTTTGCTCTAAATCTTATTCCTCAAACTATGGCTCTCATCTAAGTTCTCATCCTTACGCTCTTGAACTTTCGGAACCCAAATTCTATAGGAATACCTCATTATTCCCTTATCATCTTTCTCGATATTAATCTTTTATCTAATTGTTGGCTCTCTTCCTTCATTCATAACTTTTTCTGACACAATATGATCTTTTCCAATAATTCGGGCTGTATTGCAATCTCAAACAGCTTTTCGGTACCGGCTCCGGTTACCTTCACTTCTATTTCCATTTTCTCAAAATCTCTTATAAACTCTCCAAAAGACATTATCATCTTGAGTCTCTCCTTTTTACTAAGGGCATCAGCCACCATATTGGCTTTCCCCGAATGATAAAGAATCTCCCAATCATTATTCTTGATTAGCTCTAACTGCCTCCTCTGGCATATATTGAGCTCTTTCTACGTGAAAATGTACTAGAGCACTTATGGCTTAGGTAATTCTCGCACTTCTCTCCATACAAGTAGTGCCTCCAATCTTTAGGGTAAAACTATTGCCACGAGCCTAAGCTCATGAGCAGGGATATCGAATTTCATATTACCTTAATTGTCTTGACATGTACGCGATTACCTTACCGTGCTGCATAAGCACGCACCCTAAGCCCTTGTGTGAAGCGTCACTACACTTCACAAAATCTCCTTTTCCATCCGGCAACGCCAGCATAGGGGCCATCACCAACCTCTGCTTCAGTTCTTGAAAGCTGTTCTCGCATTTCTCTGTCTATTCTAACTTCTCAGTCTTATGAGTAAGCCGCGTTAAAGGGCTACTATCTTTACAACTTGAACGAACCTCCGGTAGTGACCGACCAATCCTACCTCTGGTAGTCGACCTAACCATGGTCATCAATTCATCAGTGGTCCTTTTATTCATTCTTGTCAGGATCCTCCATGGGATCCTCCTCAGCAACTATCCCTTCTAGGACAACATCCTCAACCGCTACATCCTCAATATCAACATCATCCGGTCCTGCATTAGGACACTCTATCGGATCCACAATCCGATCTCCAATTACTAATAAAACATCATCGCGTTGTTGCTCCTCAACCTCAGGGTTCGGAGTTCCGCTACCATATACGGTAACGAACTACGCTCCTATCACGATATTTATAAGGGTTCCCATAAGGGTTTTAACTGTCAGTACTACATTAGGTAGCCCGACTATGAACTTGGCAAGAGTTCTTATTATCTTAGTGAACTTATTATCTTAACGTCACATCATCTCTGAGGTTTATAACGCTTAGCTCTGATACCATTTCTGTAACACCCCCAGATCCGGGGTCGGGGATCCGGGTCGTCACGGTCTTTCTTTCCACAATATCACTTCACTTAATTAATAATAATAACCTTATGCTGTGACCCCACACTAACACACACCACAACCCGTTATAGTCTCAGAGATGAAATTTAAATAAGTACAAGTCTTTGAATCCACAATTTAAAAGTTATTACAACCCAAAATGATTACTTGATAAATTTACAGTTAATTGCCATTATCTGCCACAAGTTATAATTATACATAATTGATTCTCAAAAGTAGATGGTCTGATCTACAATAGATCTACCTCTGCAGCTATAGCAGCTACAACATCAACGGGAAGACGCAGGACGCTTCCCACGCGCTTGCGCTGGGTCTGCTGGAGTCTGGCCATCTTTCATAACTGTTGTTGTGTGATGAAGAAATAAAGCAAGGGTGAGCAGCAAGCCCACCAAAATAATATGTATAATGATTAACAATATATGAGCCTTCTCATAGCACTCATGAAAGTCTTGGTCAAAAGAAATGAACCAAGTTGATATCTTAATACGATGAAGTCGCAAAATATTCAGTATATATACATATATTCTTTTTAAAATCTTGGAAGTCCTCTTCCATGCATAATACACACAGAGTTCCATTGTATAACTGTATAAAAATACCGTTATAAGGTGATCTCATATATCTAACCTTGTCTCAACGTTTTTCTGAAAATCTTTGTCATGCATAAGATAATCATTTACTAGATATAAGTTTAAAAAAATGAAGTTACAAGATACTTCCAATATACTTTATATCCAAATACTACTTGAACTACCACCGTTCAAGTTATAATCAGTTTCAAAGTTCATCACCCAGATGAGACTACAAGATAAGACTTGAATAGATTCAATCTTTGAAATATCATTATAAATAATGAAGTTACGAGATACTTCATTAAGTCCTGATATATATATCCATATATATATATATATCTCTCATACATTTCCTGAAAATCTCTGTCATGTAAAGTATGAACAGAGTTATAATATCCAATGAATTTTGGAAAGGAAAAGAATTTTGGCATAAACCAGATATCTTCCTGATCAGGCAAAGATACCAATAAGTAACCTTTTCAATTGTAGATGGATGAATTCCTCGCCGGTCATCACCCTGGCCGCATTAGGACCTCGCGCTAGACCGTTACCCGGCCACTCACGCGTTGATGGACTGCCACCCAGCCACTTACACATTCATAGACCGTACCCCGGCCTGTCGCTTATGCCGACTCAATCAGATGGACTTACTTCCCGAACATTGGGCAAGTAATCAAATTGTTTTCTCAAAACAGCAACCATGTTGCGAATATAAAATACACCACAGAGCCGGATCCCCAAGATTTTGAGCGAATATTCAAGTCTCCTTCGAAAGGAAGATCTTAAATCGGAAAACGAGTTTTGGGATCCGCTCTAACTTTTAAAATCATTTTGAAGACTCGAAAACATTTTTAAGAATGTTTGGAGTAAAGCTGATTTAATGAAATAAATCAGTCCCGATATATTAGAAAATATCTGAATATTATTATTTAAATAATATTCCCATAAAGAATAATCTTTATAAAAATAATTGAAGTAGAAGTTTTAAAACTTATACTTGAAACGAGTATTAAATAACCAAAGATACACTTATATGAAAGTATTATCTTTATTTGAATAATCGAAAATAAGTTTGATTATTAACACCTTATTCTTTAATAAAATAAAGAATATATTTCAGTAATAAGCGGAGTCATAATACCTCGAATGAATATTATAAATAATATTCATTAAATAAAATAAAGGAGTCATACATCCTCAAATGAATATTCAAATAATATTCAATTAATAAAATAAAAGGAGTCATAAGCCCTCGAATGAATATTCAAGATAATATTCATTAATAAAATAAAGTTATCGAATAAACCTTATTCGATTAATAGTTTTGAAAACTATAACCATATATATATATAAATATATATATATATAAAATCTACTCGGGATCCTCGACTCCCGGTTTTAGAAAATGTTTTCACCTTTGGGTCCCTATACTAAGGGTATATGCAAATTACCGCTATTCTCTAGCATAGGTATTATCAACTGAACCAACAGATATATATGGCAAGAATACGAAATAGGCATGCATATATATACCATATCAGCATGCTTCAATATATCACAAAATTTGCTAATTAACCAACATGCATCTATCACAAGATAATGCATATACATATATACATCACAACAACAGTTATACGGGTAGAAAACTTGCCTGAGCGACTTGGGGTGATAAAAGGCTCGGGACGAGTCTGGTAACCTATAAACAACAAGTAAGTTGGAATTAAACCAAAGTCACTTGTAAATCTATACTTTAACTAACTTAGACTCTAACGCTTGTTTTGCGCTTACTGATTTGCTTAAGTCACCCGGGTACCCTCGGCTCCACCATTTTTAATAATTTAATCCTTTACGAGTTTTAAGGCGATTCCTTCGCGAGTGTCTTACCAACTGCCTAACACACTTACCATAAATGTTTCATACATTAATTAACCCTTATTGGTCTTTAACCTATGTTTCAAAGTAAGGCGAGGGGAAAAGTTTCGTTCGCGAAACGCCGTTACTTGAAACGGTCGTTTCTCCTAAACCGTGCATCGGAATCGAACGAACTACATATCAAAACGAAGCTCGTAACATGAGCTATCTAGACATGGCAATGGTCATAATCTAGTAGGGGGTTCTCGGGTCCTAATATTATGCACAAAAACAGTCTAAAGAAAATCGGACGTTACGACGGCTATGTTTACGCGATTTCCAATATTTTAAACCATTCAAAACCATCCCAAATCAACCTCAAATCCAACATACAACCAACATCCATCCTTATCACATCATAACAACCCCAACCAATTCAATTTTAACATTCATACTTATGCCTAAGCTTAACTTTAACCATACTTAAGTTCTTTTAATCAAAACCACAACATTTACCATTCCATTTCACTACCATTTCAATTCCCAAACTCTAATCACAACAACAAGCTACAATATCATTCTACTAATCAAAATCATCTTATAATACATAGGAATCTAGGGTTTGGAGATGGTATACCTTCCTTGAAGTGGTGGGAGGAGCTAGGAAGCCTTAAGAAGCTTTGAGAAGTCTTAGGAATGCTTGGATCTTCAAGGAAAACAAGAAAAACTTCAAGTTAAAAACTTGAAAACACTATTCACCATCTTCTTCCATGATTTATAGAAAAAGATTGGCTTGGCATTAGAAGCTTAAACTTATAGGAAGTATGTAACTATCCATGGGGAAGCTTAGATAATTACCTTGCTAAATAGTAAGTGGTGGAGCTTGGATCTTCATTTTTTAAGGAATGGGCCGAGAGCATGAAGAAGAAGAAGAGAGATTTTTGTGTTTTGCCTTGTTTTGCTTTTGGTTGGTTGGTTTTTGTTGTTTGATTTAGTCAATTACCTTGTTGCCCTTGAATTTGTGTGGTTCTCATTCAACCACACCTCCTTCCTTCCCATGTCATGCCTACATCACTTTGTGATGTCATCACCCCTCCTTTGTCCTCTTTCTATTGGTTGGATGACATCATCCCCACTAATCCCTTTGATTAGCTTTTAATTGTTTGCCTAATGACCGCTGATCTGTTATACGGTTCGCTTAACTTTCGTTCTCGTTTATCGTTTGAGGGATCATACCCGGGATCTTATTACTTAGGTTCCCTTAACCTTTCTCAATATATTGTATTCCTTCTATGATCCTCTCTTATAATCCTTTAATTTAAATCCTTTTTATCATGTTACATTTTTCTCAATTCTTTCCGTATCTAGTGGATTTCCGGGAAAATCAAAGTGTTCGGATTTGGATTCTGACGATCTTTACATACACTTATATCCCATATAAAGTACTAATAAAATCTCAGAATATCCATATCAGGACCCCTACATAGTGTGGCATGAAAAGTTTTCTCGTTCAGCAAAAACACTATTCATAAGGGTTTCAAAATTTCTCAAAAATTGGGGTTATTACAATGAGCTCAATCAGTCAGCAAGCAGATTGTAGGGAAGCTGGTATCCAAACCAAATGACAATATTGTAATTGGTACAAGGATAACCAGAAGTCAAACTGGATGCCAATGGCATTGTTACGAGGAACAAGGGCAAACTGGATGCAAGGTTATTATCAGGAAGCATTATCTAACAGAAAGCACCAGTGACGAGAATTGAGGATATTATGACATATCAGGCACATGATGCGCATTACACTTGGAATTGGACTCTAGTAGATATGTACAAGTGCACTCCTGGTTGGTGAGTCAAAAGATGAAGTCAATGCATAACAGTTCATGCACTTTGCAGTTGCAGATCTATTAGACTACGTATATCTCTTCTTCACAATCTCACTTCAGGTTGGTATGAACTAGTATACTACTCAAACAATCGTCAAGGACATGGTATGGCACTCTAACTGAAGTTACAGTTTAATATGAACTAGTAGAGTCGTCATATTAATAACTCTCTTATCACTAGGCACAAACATAATGTTATATATGTGCTCTGATATAATGATAATGTTATATGTTGGTCTACTAATAAAAACTTGTGCAAGATTATTTGCTAAGTAATTGCAGAGTAGGTATAGAGGAGCATGTTGGAAAGGTTACAATTCTTTTTGGAATTACTTCAAGCAAGCCATTAGGATAATTCTTTTAGGAGCTCAAGCAAGCCAAAAGAACAATTCTTTTAGGAGCACGAGTAAACCAAAAGGATGATGGAAATACAAGTAAGTATAAGGATCTTCTGAAGATGTAAAATTTAGAAGATTCTGAGCATGCCAAGACTACTTACCAACATAAACCACTAAAGCTTGATCAGTGCAACTCAGGTATAATGACAAGCTATAGAGGTATGACAAGCTCACTCTTTTACTCAAATGCTCATAGACAACATGTAATGTTCTCAAGATGCCAATGTGCAAGGTTCCAAGTGGATCCTAGAGAATCCAATCTTATAGCTATTAACAAGATTATTAGATATCTTAAGGGACTACCAACTCTTGGAGTAAAGTACCCTAAAGATATTATGCTTAACATGTTTGGCTATATGGAAACATATTATGCAGGTTGTAAGAAAGACAGGAGAAGCATCTCTGAAGCTGTCAACTTAAGTGACAGAAGAAGCATCTCAGGAAGCTGTCAACTTCGTGGATGAAGATTGATTTCTTGTTATGATAAAAAACAACCTCAAATCCAACAACTCTGTGAACACTCTATGACAAGGCACCTTCACCCCAGGTATCATTTATTTTGAGAGCATGTCTTTTAGTCAAATAATTATTTGCAGAAACATTTACTAAATCACTTGTTAAAGTTAATTTTTCAAGACTGGTTTGTAAGTGTGGGATATCATTCATTGCATATTAGTTGGAAATCCCATCTATAAGGAATTCTTAATATAAGTTCACAAGTATTAAATCTTCAATATTTAAAGGACTTGTGAATTTATCAGTAATCCAGTACCTCGTACTTAGTGCTACTATCTTGATTATCATGATTATAATGTCATATATATTTGTGGTAGTTAAGTATTTTAGCATTAAGTTTGAATATTATTTTAATTGATTTAAATTATGACTGTAGACAATTCCATTCCATATCAGTCTTATAATTTGAATTATATTAAAACAATATGCAACATAGTTATTTGTATCATGTACGAATAATTGTGGTACTTTTAGTATTAGTGATATTATTTAGAATTTTTGTTCTAAGTAATCAATGCTTATTTCTAAAATCACTGATATTAAAAGTTGAAGTATTTTCTAAGTTATGTGTATAAAACTCTTAATATTTTATATGCTTAGAAAGTATTTCTAAAGTTACTAATTATCCAGAGGGTGATTGCCATGTATATAAGTCATATATCCTTTTGGTGATTATTCAAGGATAATTATAAGTATTTAAGTGCTAGTATATAACTCATAGATATTTAGTATTTATTTATTTAATATTTTTTTGGGTAGTTTGGATTATGGAAATTGAAGCAATTCAATAATTTTATTTGCTCCATAATTCAAACTAACTTAAAATAAATAAGTAGCATGATTGATTATAACTAAATCTGTCAACAACTGATATCTAGTATATTGATTGTAACTTTTGTGTTATAAGTTAATTATGAGATTTTGGTTTTAGTGAATTTAACAATGCTTATATCTCAAGAATTCACTGAAATCAGAATATGATTGTAGCATGATTAGTTGTGTGTAATTTCTTGACTTATATCAGTTAATGATATTTAGTTAAGAGTTTAACTATGAACTAATTGTGAAGTATTAGTATTTGTGACACTACTTAGAACTCCTCTAAGTAATCAATGCTTATCTTCAGTCACTTACACTAATATAAAATGTGTAAAAATCTTTCTTAAGTACAACTATGGTTATAATGTTTGATGCTTTATTATAAATAACCATATGTTGTCCACGTAGAATAATTTTTATGCTAATTTGCAAATTCCTAAACACTTTGATAATAGATGCAATACTCAATGGATCAAAGTATATGGGACTTAGAATATTTCTAAGATTGCAAACAAGTCAATGTTGGTTAATGTTGCTTTATTTATCGAACCAATATTGTTTGAGATATTATAGTTGTTAGAAGTTAACAACTGTATGATATATGAAATTGAATGCTGATGTCTTTTTGATAGATAATTGGTATTTAATTTATTGATATCTTATTTTAATATTTGAAATAGGATGCAACATAATTATTGGTATCAAAAGTACTTGACAAGTATCAGACAATGATATATTGTTAATATTTTGTTGCAGATAATTGTGAGATCTTAAGTTCTAGTGGATTTATATGAGTTGCTACATCTAACAGATTCACTACTATTTGAAATCAGCAGCTTAATCAGTCTTATTAAGGTTATTTATCAATAAAAAATTTTGTTGATTATAATCTTATAAAGATAGATTATGGAGCTTTTGACGTGAATGAGAATTGCTTAGACTTTACCCTAAATGATCAATGCTTTTACAAAAACTCATTCATATTGAAAGAAAAATATTTTTTTCTCTTCTTAATACTGCTAGGTCATCAGTCTGTGTCTTATCAAATCATTTTATCTTTTTAGGCATAAAAACAGACTTGTGCACTCAAACAGTTTTAAGAGAAAAATCAAACTTCTTTCTACATTGGTGATTACTTATTTCATTAAAATCTTTTGAAATCACTATTGTACATCATTTCTCTCAAAAGATTAAATGCATAATTTTCATTCATTATAGATCTTAAGTGCATTTTATCTCTATATTGCCATATGCTCTGTGATACAGGTTCAGCCTCCAATGGCATTCTTTCATTGATAGTCATGAGGTTGAAAACCCACAACTTCTATCCTAGACTGTAAAGACAAACACAGAAACAAAATCAACCAACACTCTCTTACCATTAATATGAAGTATGAATGAGCATGAGGGAGAAAGTGCCTTAGTGCACCACAAAAGGAAGGTTCTGACGTCAACCCAGCAGCTTTGTCTCCTACAAAGATGAGTATTATTTAAAACAAGACAACTGCTAGCTCCCATACATCTTCTCAAAAAGATGTAATGGCTGAAAAGACACAAAAACAGTTATTAGATTCATCTTCTCAACAGGGTGCGTCTATTGAAATTCTCCTGTCGGCCAGGGTATCCGATGTAGTGTCACCACCTCAAACATAAACAATTCTTGATGCACAAGGAAAGGTTACACACACAAAGGATGAGTTGACGGAAATAAGAGTTTTGACCATTTTAAGGTCAGATTTGATTGTTCAAGGTTCTTTAATGGACCAATTGCCTTTACAGGTGTTAGGAGATGATACTAATCCAATAGCCATATGTCAGTGGTCAATGTCTACCTCCCCAGGACTAATAAACCTGGATGCATCTGCGGATAGTGGATCTGACATAGGTGCAGATCGGCAACTTTTCGACAATGATTCAGATATTACCTGATGAGTCACAAGGAAATGTCTTCACGAATATTAGAAGGAAACTTTGATCTTTATGCTAAATTCTTTGGATCATTGTCTACCTTTTCAGAGTTCAAATCTGGAACCCTAAAAGGGAAACTAGCAACTTGTAGATTATGACTCAGATTCATCTGACGAGTCTAACAAGGATGGGGATTTGCGAACTCTCATTGCACCACCTATGACCTCCTTAAGGATGGCTAAAGTGATTTTCCTTGCATGTATAACTAGATTTTGGAGCTATGAGAGGAGTGATACACTTATGAGAAGGAGTGTAAACACGAGTGGAGAGAAGAGTGAAACACTTATGAGGTACACGAAACAAAATCACACACTCATAGTGAGGAAAAAAGACAGAAACACCATATCCCATTCCCTATCCCTAAACATGGTTCTTGATACTTCGGGTTTCGATTCTGTTTATGATTGGAACTTAACTCTTAGGAACCTAACATTTACAGATTGGATTAGAATACTTCGGGACCTTTGGGAGCTCACAATTGGTAACACTTGGTGATCTCACATTTGGGAGGTATAAGGATTTGGGAAGATTGGTTAAAAGGATGATCAACAGTGAAGTCATACTTGCAGCATTTAAAGGGACATGGTTGATCAGACTATAACTTGTTATTTCTTTTCCAACCAAGTAAAATATGAGAACTCCTTCAGACAACGGCATACATTCCTTCTCTAAGGGAAAATAAAAGCTTATATAATAGTTTGGAGGATTCCTCAACTAAGGGGAGAAATAGCAGGGAGGAGGAAAAAGGTAAAGCACATGTACATCACACAACATCAGAAGAAGTAGTTTGGTTCATCACTATTCTTCATAAGGGAAGAAGCTGTTTTCCAAAAGGGGAATACCATTAGTTATTATCTTCGGATCCTATTGTACGGGAGAGGTGGTAGACGAAGGTGATCTCCTTTAAGCAGTTGATTCTCATAGGGGGAGAAGCAAGAGAGATATGCGCTTCTTAACGGGAAATGTGGTTGTACAGAAGAAGCTGTTGATGATTACTTCAAGACTGAGAAGTATTATCTGGCAGAGAGTTGAAGAACCAGGGAAATGAAGATGGAACTACTTGAAGATTAGTTCAGTACTAGAGGAACAAGCATCTTTCATTTCAGTTAATCAAGAAATCTGGAAATGCAGTATTTGATCCAGAAAATCAGTAGTATTATTTACAAGTCCTGGTACTTTACTTTTTCTAGTTGTTAGTTGAGTTATCCTCTCTATTTAATTTGTTTGTTAAGTTTAACAATCAAATAGGGGGAGATTGTTGGTGAGACTGCGTAGCTGTATGAACAGTTACGTGATAACTCAACATGATAACAACACTAGAACATGACAGGTTAATAATACTACGTCTACACAAGAAATCAAGAAGAATGAAGACAAGGCAAATATAAAGAATCAAAAGATTAGAAGAAAGCCTGAAGTCTGTCTACTGGTCACTGAAAGAAGTTCATTAATATGATCATGCCTCAGTGAAGAACAAAGGTTAAAGACTTTCAGGGTTTCAGAAATGTTGAAGATTCAGTATACAAGTGCTACCGGAAGATTTCAGTGTATTGGCATTGATTGAAGATAGACAGTGTTCGAAGCATAGGAATCTGAAGAATTGAAGACATGGTATAGACAGAGGTTAATGAAGACGTTGTCTAAAGTACCAGAAAGGATTCCAGTGAAAGTACATTTTGTTTATTGACAGTCAATGTCTGAAGTAATAAAGTTGAGGCAAACTTAACAATGTAATCAAGGCTATAATACGAAGACATGAATCGGGGTTAGTCATCTGTGAACCAGACCAGTTGCACCAGGCGTCAATAGCCCGTGAAAGGAATCTGGGAATCTGGGTATTATTTATAGAAGGATTGTTAAGTTGAGGAACGTACTTGGATTGAATCTTTATATGTTAAAGTACGACAAGAGGTGCGCGGGGTATAGAGCTAAACAGCTCAGGGGACTGGTGAAGCTCAAAGTTTAATTGTTGAATTAAATAAATTTATTTAATGGACTTTAATATAATTTATTTAATAAACTTAAAATGATTTATCTTATAAACTTTAAATAAGTTTATTTTATAAATCTAAATTAGTTTATTTATTTAAGTTATATTTAAGTTAATTTTATAAATTATTTTAGTTTCAATTTTAACTTAAAAAGGAAAAACAAAAAGAAAAGAAGAAAAAAAGGAAAAAGAAAAAGAAACAAAAAAAAGGAAAAGAGAAAAAGAAAAAGAAAATAGAAAAAGAAAACAAAAAAAAAGAAATAGAAAAAGAAAACAAAAAAAATAGAAAATAGAAAAATAAAAGAAATGACAAAAGCGTACAAGTTTGTTGTTTTATTTTTGTTGTTTTCATTTAAGTACAAATATATGTACTTAATTAAGTTAGTCGCCACAGTCAATCAACTAGTAACCCCCTGTGTGGCCACAGGGGAGTTAGTTTATTAATAATCAATTTTGCATGTACTAGTAGCTGTCGCCACATAAATCAGTTACTCCCTCCTGTACTCCTGTCGCCACAGAGGTTTTAATTAAGTTGTCGCCACAGAAGCTCTCAACCTCAGCCACACAATTTATTGGATAAAGTCTACACAATTGCAGCAGAAGAGAAGAGCCATTCATTCTGAATAATTTTCTGTTCATCTTCTCTCCCAAGAGAGTAATGAAAATGGCAATATTGATTTACAAAAAAGCTCAAGCTATTTGTATATCCGTTTAACTTCTCACCGGAGTAACGTTATAATGCCCGATTTAACTCTTGTATATTCTTAGGGGCATTATAATCGTTACCCGGTAATTCAATCCTAGTACAAACAAAAACTAGATTATTGTATAGGATTTGATTTGTAAATCTTCGTAGTAGCTAGGAACTTTGTTGTTCTTAGATTCTAGCCGGTTAATTTATTTACCGGAGTGTAGTAACACCCTCGAGGATTTATATACGAATATATATTTCTCCAAATATCTTGTGTTCCTCGTTTTTATTGTTCCGAACACTATTCCTCTTAAGAATACGAAACCACTAACCGAGCACTATATATTTTATCCGCTAAAGATTTGAAAGAATTTTTAATTTAGTGATTATCGTATTCAACCCCCCCCCCTTCTATGATAATTCGGGACCTAACAAAGGGAATCATGATATAATGCAAATGCATGAAACTACATGAACAAATTATCATAAAAACTACCAAAATAAAAAAACTACATGACAAAATATATGCTACTATATGAATTAAACTATCATGAACATGCAAACTATATGAGACTCACACAACCATATTCCTGTCCTCAGTGAAGGTAATAGTAAGGAATCAGGCATACCTACTCAGAATCAGAATCATCACCCTCAAGGGTGGAGTATCATGTGTGTCCGGAGGTGGATACACAGAATACTCACCAAAAACTGGCCACTGGATGTCAACTCCCGTAGCTCTAAATGCAATCCCAAGTGTCTGGGTGAGATCGCGTGCAAACTGACTGTGGATGTCGTGCATCGCATCCATCCTCCATGCAAGACGCCTATATTGCGTCGAGCTCTTCTTCGATGACTCCTTCAACTGTGACGACTCTATCTCCTCACCCAATTGAGCTCTCCAACCCGATTCACGGGAAAACTTGGAACCACCAGCATAATACTGATCATAGGGCCGCTTACCTGGAAGCATATCAAATGAATAACCCAACCCCTTAGGATCGGGCTTACCCTCATACCACCCCACCATATGCAATATAATCAAACTATCAATGGCAGCACTAGGGAGCTGAAGTTGTTTATGTTTGGCCTAACGAACACGAGCTGCCACACACAGCCTCGTCACTATGGATATGTAAGGTATAGAACCTGTAGGGCTCCCTCTCAAAAATCGTAGAATACCATGGTGAATAATCCTACTAATGTCCACATAATCCCCCTTCAGAATACCCCACAATAAATGCACTTGCTCTACGTTAACCTCATGCATATGAGACGTTGGCAGAATATTGGCACAAATAAAAGCATTCCAAGCACGGGCAAATCTGTTCATACAAGAAGCAGGGAATGTGGCATAATCAGTTGTACCCTGCTTAAATTTCCACTGAGGCTTAGGCACACAAAGAGTAGCAACAATCAAATCCAAGTCAAAATCCTCCATAGTCTTATCATTCCAAATAGCTTGACTGACCTTTTTCGCTGGCTGATTAATTACCCTCCTTATCGCTCCAACACTATACTCCACCTTCATCCCCCTAACCATCGTAAAACCATTCTTCTCCTCCTTGGCGTTAGTGTAGAACTCCCGCATAACACTCATGGGCACAGCAGCGGGAGCCTTACAAAAAGGTACCCAGCCCATCTCGAGAGTCATCTCCAACAACATACCATCCATCCCGGATGGCAAAAATCCTCTCTCCTTAGCAATAGGCTTCGCGAGAAGCCTCGTGTACTCCTCCTCAGCCTCAGGATTAGAAAACCTGGACCTCACACCACTCACAGTAGAAGAATCGGTGGCGCTGCTTCCAACTTGAGTTCTCTGTCTTTTGAGTGTCATCGGGATTGAATAAAAGTGAATAAAATCTTAAGTATTTAGAGAGAATATGTGTTTGAGAGTTTTTGAATTGGTGGAGAATATGTATGTAAGTGTATGTATTTATAGGTGGAGGGGTGTGAATTTGATAAGGAATAGAAGTGGGATTGATTATGGGAATCATGGGAATAAGGGAATTGATTGGGAGAGGGAATTATGGGATGTGGCAGAGTAAAAATCGGGTTAAAATTGATTTTGGAATTAAAATACCAATTTTCTCTAATAAAACTGATGTATTTATTTTTTTCCAAACAGGGGCCGACGCGACCGCGCGCTGAGACGGCGCGGCCGCGCTTAACTTCTGGAAAACCGGCACGGGCGCGCGCTAGAAGAGAGCGAGCGCGCGTGGCTACTAGAAAAACGGTGCGGCTGCGCGCTTGGTCAGCGCGGGCGTGCCCAGCTTCTGTAGTTGGCCCTGAAATTTTTCTGTTTCTGATTTTTTTTTATGTTTTTCTTTCTTCTTGCTTTCTCTACATACTAATGTACAACATACTTGGGTTGCCTCCCAAGAAGCGCTTCTTTTACATCGCTAGCTCGACGTAAAATCTCGAGATCAAGTGGATAATAAAACGACACTAACCACCTCACGCTTTACCGTATCACCATAATAATGCTTCAACCGTTGACCATTTACCTTGAATGCTTGGCCCGGATCATTCTCAAAAATTTCCACCGCTCCATGTGGAAATACAGTTTTGACAATAAAAGGACCTGACCATCTTGACTTCAACTTTCCAGGAAAACGACGGAGACGGGAGTTAAATAAAAGCACTTGTTGCCCCGGCACAAATTTCTTTAGCACTAGACCCCGATCGTGTCACCTTTTGACTTTCTCCTTGTACATTTTGTTGTTCTCATAAGCTTGAAGTCAAAATTCGTCAAGTTCGTTCAATTGAAGCATCCTTTTCTTTCCAGCTGCATCCAAGTCCAGATTCAATTTCTTCAAAGCCCAATAAGCTTTATGCTCGAGCTCCACCGGAAAATGACACCCCTTACCATAAACCAACTGAAACGGCGACATTCCCAATGGAGTCTTATATGTTGTTCTATACGCCCAAACAACTTCATCAAGCTTCAAAGACCAATCCTTCCTTGATGGACACACTACTTTCTCTAAAATGTGCTTGATTTCTCTATTAGATATCTCAGCTTGACCATTTATCTGAGGATGATAAGCCGTAGTAATGTGATGATTTACATTATACCTTTTCATCATAGCAGTAAATTTGCGATTGCAAAAATGCGACCCCTCATCACTGATTATGACTCTTGGAGTTCCAAACCTTGTGAATATCTGCTTGTGAAGAAAATTAAGCACCACTTTCGCATCTTCGTTGGCAACACCTTAACTTTAACCCATTTTGACACATAATTAACCGCCAACAGGATATACTGATTGTTGCAAGATGAGAAAAATGGCCCCATGAAGTCAATTCCCCAAACATCGAAGACCTCAACCTCGAGAAGCACATTAAGAGGCATCTCATCCTCCTTAGACATATTACCCACTCGTTGACATCGATCACATTTCAAAATGAACTGATGAGCATCTTTAAACAATGTTGGCCAAAAGAAACCTGCTTGAAGAACCCGAGCTGTTGTCTTTTCTCCACCATAATATCCTCCATAAGCCGTTGAGTTGTAATCTCGCAAGATCCCCCCCCCCCATTTCGTTGTAAGGAATACATCTCCTGATGATTTGGTCAGCTCCTTGTCTAAAAAGAAATGGCTCATCCCACATATATACCACTTCACTTCATGTAGAAACTTCTTCCTTTGAGCATAAGATAGGTCGGGAGGCATGATGTTACTCACAAGGTAGTTCAAAATGTCTGCAAACCACGGCTCTTCTTCTTACACTCCAAACAGCTGCTCGTCGGGAAAAGACTCATTTATCAATGTCTTATCCAATGAAGTAGCATTAGGATTCTCTAATCGCGAGAGATGATCAACAACTTGATTTTCAGTTCCTTTTCTGTCCTTGATCTCTAGTTCAAATTCTTGGAGCAAAAGAACCCATCGAATTAATCTAGGCTTAGAGTCCTTCTACGAGACAAGATATCGAATTGCAGCATGATCCGTGAACACTATCACCTTAGTCCCAAGTAGATAAGATCGAAATTTCTCAAAACCATAGACAATAGCTTGAAAGCTCTTTCTCCGTATTAGTGTAATTCAGTTGAACACCATTGAGAGTCTTACTAGCATAGTAGACCACATGAAAAATGTTGTTCTTCCTCTGCCCAAGAACTGCTCCAACTGCATAATCACTTGCATCACACATCATCTCAAAAGGTTCATTCCAATCAGGTGAAATTATGACTGGTGCCGAGATTAGACTCTTCTTTAATGTCTCAAATGCTGCAAGGCACTCGACATCAAATTTAAAAGGAACATCTTTCTCTGATAAACTGCACAATGGCTTTGAAATTTTCGAGAAGTCTTTGATGAAACGCCTATAGAAACCCGTGTGACCAAGAAACCTGCGAATTCCCTTGACAGAAATAGGTGGGGGAAGATTCTCAATAACCCCTACTTTGGCTTATCCACCTCAAGACCCTTACTAGAAACTTTGTGCCCAAGAATGATGCCCTGACGCACCATGAAGTGACATTTCCCCCAATTGAGAACCAGATTGGTCTCAACGTGTCCAAGGTTCTGCAAGCATTCATCAAAAGAATCTCCAAAGACCGAGAAATCATCCATGAACACTTCCACATTCTGGCCAATCATTTCAGAAAAGATGGCCATCATACATCTCTGAAAAGTGGCTGGTGCACCACACAGACCAAAAGAAATTCGTCTGAAGGCGAAAGTACCAAATGGACAAGTGAAGGTAGTCTTCTCCTGATCTTCTGGAGTGATACAAATCTGATTATAACCCGAATAGTCGTCCAGAAGATAGTAATATTCATGACCAGCCAACCTATCAAGCATCTGATCAATGAAGGGCAATGGAAAATGGTCCTTCGTAGTGGCCTTGTTCAGCTTCGTGTAGTCCATACAAACTCTCCACCCCGTGACTGTTCGTGTAGGGATAAGCTCATTCTTCTGATTTGCTACCACAGTGATACCACATTTCTTTGGCATACATTGAATTGGGCTTACCTATGAACTGTCAGAGATAGGGTAGATGATCCCTGCATCTAGCCACTTTAGAATTTCCTTCTTCACTACTTCCTTCATTATTGGATTAAGTCTTCTTTGCTGCTCGACTGTAGGTTCGCTACCTTCTTCTAGCAGAATTTTATACATGCAGTAAGAAGGGCTGATTCCCTTAATATCTTCTATAGTCCATCCAATTGCCGATTTGAACTCTCTTAGAATTCTCAAAGCTTTTCCTCATCACTACCTGAAAGGTCAGATGCAATAATAACAGGCAGAGTAGATGCATCACCTAAAAAAAGCATACCTCAAATGTTCAGGTAAAGGCTTAAGCTCAAGAGTAGGAGCGTCCTCAATAGAAGGCTTGAGGCGTTTAGGAGCTTTATTCAATTCCTCCATTTTAAGAGATTCAAAAGGCATATCAATCTTCCTTTTCCATGGAGAAGCATTCAAATATTGCAATTGCTCATCACCTTCGTCATCTTCACTATCCGAATTTCCCAATAAGACTTTTGTTAAGGCATCAGACCTTAGCAATTGATCAAGTTCTGATGTGACCACTGAATCGACCAACTCGACTTTTAAGCACTCCTCATTATCAGTAGGAAATTTCATAGGATTGAACACATTGAACGTCACATCTTGATCCAACACACGCATTGTAAGCTCACCCTTCTGCACATCAATCAAGGTTCAGCCAGTTTCCAAGAAAGGCCTTCCCAAGATTTTGGGAGTCTTGTTATTCCTAGTGGACTAACAATGAGATTTACAGAAGGGGGGTTGAATGTAAATCTTAAAACTTTTTCAAGTTTTGAGTAGTTTCTAAGGCTAACTGCTTTAGTGAGCAAATGTTTGTGAATTGCTTGAAGCTAATACAGACAGATATATATTCAAATACAAATGTAAAGAACACAAAGAACTTAAAAACTTTTCTGGTGGATTTGTTGTTCCACCAGAGATGTGTTATTTCAGAAAATCTATGATTCAAAGAATTAAATCACAGTTGTGTCCTAGTACAAACTAGATGATTTTCTCTCTGGATTTTTCTAAACAGCTCTGGAAAATTCACCATCTAATTACTAGTTGCTACTTGGTTTATATATCACCAAATTTACAAATGAAGACAAAACTGTAAAATACAATTAAAAGATTCTTCACATGTTTCTTCTTCATTTCTCTATCCAATGCAATTTAGGTTTAGCTGTGAATCTTTGAATACTTCCTTGCTTACACCAGAATGGAAATGCTGCATTTTTCTTGATTCCTCCTAGAGGCTGCCACATTCCAGTTTGTCTCTGTCAACCCATGTGCCTCTGTCAGCTTATGAATTGTCACTATCAACTGCTATTGAAATAAGCATCCGTTGAAGCTTTCATCCGTTGATGACTTTATCCGTTGAAGCTTTATCCGTTGATGCATTAGCAGTTGAAGCTTTATCCGTTGAAGCACTCATCCGTTGATGGATGTTATCCATTGAAGCTTTAGAGACATCCGTTGAAGCTTTATTTCTCATCCGTTGAAGGCCTTTAATATCAGTTGATACTACTTCACTTATACAAAATTACAAGGCATAAAATATTTACAATTATCCCTCCTATTTGCATATCCACTAGTAGTCAACATGACTGATAGTTTCCTATAACATCTAAGAATTACAACTTAAATACAGAGAATGAAATGTGCTACTATACTAAACTTATTTCTAAGTAAAGCTACTCCTTCAACGGATAGCCAAAATGGTCTTATCCGTTGAGGCTACTAACACTAGATTTCTACTTAAGTGTTTTGTTTAACTTATCATCAAACTAATACACATATTCCTAACAATCTCCCCCTATTTATGTCTACTAGAACTGTAGGCATAAATTTGGGTTTAACTTGATGATAACAAAACACTTATCAAACATATGAACTGAAATAAAGTAAAAATTCAAAAGTGCTGCAAAAGTGTGCATACTGAGATAGAATTAAAGAATTACATTGTTTCCAAGGGTGCTCCTTTAGCCTGAGTAGATTAATTTCTTTTCCTTTGATCCCTTGTTTTCTTCCCTAGCCTCATGTCATTCTCCTCTATTTGGAGTTGGAGTTGTCTGTAGAATTCAGCCTCATCTTCTTCATTGATTTCCAATTTAGATTGCATATCCTTGAGAGTTTCATTACTGGCAATCTTGAGCTGACCTTCAAGTCTGAAAAATCTTCTGACTCCTTTATTGTCTCTGAACTTCATCAACCAATAAGGTGATTTATGAACTGTAATTCCTCTCTCTAGGATGAGTAATGTTCTAGGGAAGGCATTGGGCTCCCACCAAGTTTTCCTTATGCTGGCAATCTTGTTGAGAATCTCAGTTTTGGCAGTCCTGGTAAAGCCAGAATCCCTTTTTATAGCTGAGTAGACTCTAACCAAGGTAGAATAGCCTTCATTCAGAATTCTGTAAAGAGGCCAAGTCATTTCCACACTTCCTTTATATTTGAACACTAGTCTTTCTGGAAGCTGTCTGTAGGCATCTATTCCCCTTACTTCCTCCAGCTCATCCAGATAGAGTTCAATATCTGTAAATTCATTTATGTCACAAATGTGAACATAATCATCCTTTGAGGCTTGTGGCTTAGGCTTAGGCTTCTGAGTGAATTTGATTGAGGTTAGAGGAGGTGTTGATTTGATTTTTCTTTTCTGTTTCTTTGATGGTGGAGAAGTGGTTAAGAAAGTGGGCAATTTGATGGTGTCCCAATCAATTGGTTCCTCCTTAGGAGTGATTGTTTTGCCATGGATGTTTATGAAGGGGTCAGGCACAATGGGTTCAGGAATAGAAGGTAGTGGTTTGGATTTTGATTGGGTTTCTTCAGTTTTATCTACAGTCTTCCTTTTTGCACTGGCCTTCTTTCTGTTCCCTTTCTGCCATTCCTTTATTGCCTTACTTCTTTCTTCCACATCATCACTAAGCATGTCCCCCATACCTACATCTTCACCCTTGTCTTCAATTTCTTTCTTTTCTTCAGCTTGACTTGACTTTAGCTGTTTTTCAAGCTTTGCTTATGCTCTTTTGTCAGCCTTTAGCTTTTTAGCTTCTTCCTTCAACCTTCTGGCTTCTTCCCTCTTGGCTATTGAGAATTTGGGATGTCCTTGTATCACACAGATACTCTTTCCCTCTCTAAAGATAATATTCATGTTCATTCTTTCAACCACATCCTTGGTCTCCTTGTGCTTCATGATATTACCACCCAAAACCTTGTCTTCATCAGGCTTTGGAAGAGGAAAATCCACTCCTTTCAACTGAGCAAGGCTTAGAGGGTTCTTTGTAGAGTCCTTATTGGATCTGTTGTTGGGCTTGAGAACCATAGATTTCAGATTCTTGGAAGAAATCTCTCCAACCTTATTCCTCCTTACTGGCTTGAGCTCCATAATGATTGGATCCACCTTTGTGCTATGCTTCACAGATTGTGATTTTGAAGTTGTAGAACCAAAAATTTGTTGCATCATTTCATCAATTATCCTCCTTTGTTCTTTGACTTTCATCTCAACTGCTGCTATCTGGATTAGATCAATTCCATCAAGCTTTCCTTTGATTTGAAGTGTTGGAAAAGTGGTGATGGCAGGAACTAGCACTTTAGATATTTGAACTTTTGTTGATGGCTCTCCTTCCCCTTCCCCTTTATTCTCCCCCTTTTTGTTATCATCAAGGATAGGAGTCAAGCCTTGTGCTTTTGCCAGCTGCAATAGTAGACTTGTCTGAGATTGTTGATTTTGAAGAATGGTGACCACAGAGTCTTCAATGACTTGAACTCTGTTTTCCAACTTGGCCAGCCTCTTGTCAGCATCAGATTCTCTCCTCAATCTCAGCAACAAATCTTGCATTGTACCATAAGGCATGACTGAATCCAACTTCTCAGAATTGTAGGATTTCAGATCAGCAATATCCTTTTTGTTAGCATCAGATCAGCAACTTGTCTAAGATTGTCTGATGTGCTGCAACTGCAAGAGATGCAGAGAGTCTAGATGAGCTTGAAGAATAGCCTTGGTACCAGCATCTGAAGTGTCCTGAAGGGCCTTTTGAATAGCCATAACCTGCTTGACCAAAGCTACACCAAACTGTCCTGGTGTAGATTTCTTTGTCCATGCCCATTCAGGTAAATCTGGAACAGAACTTGGGCCTGCATCTCCTCCTAAGTTCATGCTTCCATCCAAAGAAATAGAGTCATCATCATTAGAATTTACTTCAAATTCTTCAGATAACTCACCAGCTTGAGAAGGCATCCTATTAACAGCAGCTTTATCTCTTTGAAGAGATTTTGAAGTGTGCAATATGTTCAAAGTCTGCTCTGCCTCCACATTGCCCTGAGCAGCCAACAGTTGATAGGCTAAAATAGGATGAGTAAAAGTGTCAGCATCCAAGGAAATGTTACCAATTTCAGCTTTGTAATGTTGCTGAAATTGTCTTCCCTTTTCAGCATCATCCACAATCATTGACTCACTAGCAATGGCTGGATCCACCCTTATAGCTTCTGTACCTGCTTTTCTCTCATTTTCTCTATATTTTTGCATCATGGGCTCCCCCTGGCTCACACACACCCTCACACCCTCACCCTCACCTACTAAGGTGGCACTCCCCTCACTCACTTTTGCCATGCTGGAAGAAATAGCATGCATATTTTGACTCTCAACCTCTCTTTTTGCCTGGGAGCAACCCAACCTCTCACTCAAATTATCACTCCCTTCCCTCAATCCTAGAAGTGATTGTACAGTAACCATGTCTTCTACACTTGGAATTGATTCAGTTATATGTGTAGAGACCATCAATGGATAGGGAGTATCCGTTGAAGTGGAAACTGATGATATCAACGGATAACTGCTGTTAAGCTTATCCGTCGAAGAACAACCACTTGTCAACGGATGAGAGATATCCGTCGAAGAAGGAAAAGATGTAGATTTTGAAAGTGACATAATTGTTGAATCTGTGTGAATTGATTTTAAGTGAGGTGGCACAGATTCTTCAACTAAGTTTGAAAGAATTGGCTGATGATCCAACAAATCATCTAAAAGATGATGATCACCAGGATTTGAGTGGGGCTCCTCCCTGAGTTTTAAAGAGGGAGAATCAGGAATTGATGTGAATATCATATCCACATCCAGAGATGGTGATGGAGAATTAGGTGATTGATGTGTGTCTATTATGAGAGAATGGGGTTGTGACTCCACATTTGCTGGAGCCACATCAAGCTGAATTTGAGAAGGCAAAGATACAGGTGGATGTATCTGTGCAGTGTGCGCCCCCTGTGTTGAAACTAGGGTTTTAGCCTTCTTTCTTCTTGAAAAGGCTTTGATAGGTGAATGTGTGGCTTCAGTGTCCCTCCCTCTTTTGTTCTGTGTCCCTGGTTGGGGACTATTTTCAATAGCTGCATCCTTTTGGGAGGATGCAACTAGGGATGTGTTTGACTCCTTTTGAACCACCACAGTCTTTTGAGAAAATATGGCTTGGATGGCTAGGGTACCACTCACCTCTCCCACCTTACCTTGGGGGGTTTCTTGATGTTCACCCCTCCCCTCGCCACTCACACCCTGTTCACTCCCTTCAGGGTTTATGGTAGTTGTTACAACTGTTGTCTTTTGAGAAACAATAGAGGTGGTTTTCTTTGACTTGTGTTTTGGAATTTTAGGTTTGGTGGCTTTGGTAGGAATCTGTTGGGACAAAGACACAGATTCCATTGCCACACTAGAAGGCAAAGAAATAATGGGGTTGGAAGAGATAGGAGTTGCAGAAGTATTTACCTCACTTACCTGAGGTGCATTCATTATTTGTAAATATACCAATGGCACATGGCTGTTGAGGTTAATTCTCAAAAGGTCTGCAAGGACCCTTTTCTCTTGTGCCCAACATTTGAGTTTATTGCTCTCATTAGTTATGACCAAACCTTCAGCAACATGGTTAGCCAATAACATAAAGAATCTAGCATAGTAGATGTTATGAGGTCTATTAGCTTTGTTACCTAACCTGGAACCTAATTCTAGCATGACATAGTTGCTAAAATTAAAGTACTTATCAGAAACTAGCATATAGAGCATATTAACAAGAGATGAAGTTATGGCATCAAAATTGCTAATTTTCCCAGAGAAAACCTTGATAAAGGCATCTCCACGAAAACTCCATTCTTTCTTAAGGCCCTTCCTTCTAATGCTCCCTAAACTAGCAGAATCAAAAGAATAGCCTATGGAATCTAACATAGCAGATACATCATTATCAGTGTGTGGTGTCATGGCATTATTCTCAGGTAGCTTAAAGCAAGACTGTATATCATCATAGTTAATACAGTAATCCTTACCTTTGAGAGAGAAAGCAATGGTCATATATGTGGAATTGAACTTTGCAGTTGTCAAAATCTCCTCAATTACCTCACAATAGATAGTTGGGGCTTCCAGCATTGCATAGCTTAGTTTGCAGTTCTTGATGAAGTCCATCATCTTGTGATAATCTGAGTGGGCTTCATTCTTTTCCACCAAAGCTACGAAATTGTTATTTTCATAAACAAAGCCAGACTGAGACATAATCTTGACTACTGGTGCCATTGTTGTGAGTAGAGGTTGCAGAGAAAAGATTGAGAGTTTTGGGAGAGAAAGAGAGTAAAAATTGCAAGAAAGCGTAAAGTGAAAATAAGAATTCAATGGGCTTTTATACTTTCTCGAATTAAAACATAAATAGAATGATTAAATAATACTTTTAAGTAAATTACAACCGTTTGAGAATAAAGAAAACTGTAGAAATTTAGAAAACTGCCTTTAATATAAATATATACAACTGTGTATATATGTATCAACGGTTAAGTAAACGAATCAACGGCTGTGACTCACTTAAAGTAACTGATGTGACACTTCAACGGATGAGGTAAATAGTTATCCGTTGAAGATTAACACTGTTTTTATCCGTTGAAGGATAGAATTACCAGAATTGTATTTATCTTTCAAAGGATAATGAACATCCATTGATAGAACAATTTTGGCTTTCAACGGATAGGGAATATCCATTGATAGAATAAACTTTACTTAAAGCCAACTTTGTTCTTGCCACAAATTCATTTCAGGCTTCAAAGCAGATTATAATGAAAACATGAATTTATGAATAATTAAGCATACCTAGCTCACTTACTAATCTTGTGAATGTTGATTCATCAAGTGGCTTGGTAAATATTTCTGCAATCTGATTTTCACTTGGAACAAAATGAAGTTCCACAGTACCTTTCATCACATGTTCCCTTATGAAGTGGTACTTGATGTCAATGTGCTTGGTTCTTGAGTGCTGCACTGGAATTTCAGTAATGGCAATGGCACTTGTGTTGTCACAGAATATAGGAATTTTGTCAACAGTTAGTCCATAGTCAAATAGTTGATTCCTCATCCACAGTATCTGTGCACAGCAACTACCAGCAAAAATGTACTCAACTTCAGCTGTTGATGTTGAAACAAAATTTTGTTTCTTGCTGAACCATGACACAAGCTTATTCCCTAGAAATTGACAGGTGCCAGTTGTGCTTTTCCTGTCTATTTTGCAACCTGCATAATCTGCATCTGAGTAGCCAATTAGATCAAAATCAGACTCTCTAGGGTACCAAATTCCTAGATTTGGAGTCCCTTTGAGATATCTGAAAATCCTTTTAATAGCCACTAAGTGAGACTCTTTAGGGTCAGCTTGAAATCTAGCACAGAGACATGTAGAAAACATTATATCAGGTCTACTAGCAGTTAAATATAAAAGTGAGCCAACCATGCCTCTATAACTTGAAATGTCTCATACTTTTCAGCCTTGTTTAATTCAAGCTTGGTGGCAGTGGCCATGGGTGTTTTTGCAGATGAACAATCCATTAGGTCAAATTTTTTTAAAAGTTCATAAATATATTTAGTTTGACTAATGAAAATTCCACCACTAACTTGTTTAACTTGTAAACCAAGAAAATAAGTTAGCTCTCCCATCATGCTCATTTCATATTTACTTTGCATTAATTTAGCAAACTTTTTACAAAGCTTATCATCTGTAGAACCAAATATAATATCATCTACATAAATTTGAACAAGTATTGTAGAGCCATTAACATTTCTAAAGAAAAGGGTTTTGTCAACAGTACCTCTTGTGAAGTGATTATCTAGAAGAAATTTTGACAAAGTCTCATACCAGGCTCTAGGTGCTTGCTTTAGTCTATAGAGTGCTTTCAACAGATAATACACATAGTGTAGAAAATTTGGATCTTCAAATCCTGGAGGTTGGCTTACATAAACTTCTTCCTCCAATTCCCCATTCAGAAATGCACTCTTGACATCCATTTGATAGACCTTGAAATTGGTATGGGCTGCATAGGCTAGAAAGATTCTGATGGCTTCAAGTCTGGCAACTGGAGCAAATGTCTCATCCAAATCTATTCCCTCTTGTTGAGAATAACCTTTAGCAACTAATCTGGCTTTATTCCTTATGACAATGCCATTTTCATCCAACTTGTTTCTGAATACCCATTTTGTGTCAATAGAACTCTTGTTCTTTGGCTTGGGTACCAGCTTCCATACTTTATTCCTTTCAAATTGGTTTAGCTCCTCTTGCATTGCTAAAATCCAATATGGATCCAATAGAGCTTCTTCCATTCTCTTAGGTTCCTCCTGTGATAGAAAGCTACTATACAGACATTCATCTTGAGTAGCCCTTCTAGTTTGCACTTTAGATGTAGCATCACCAATGATCAGTTCAAAAGGGTGATTCTTGGTCCATTTCCTTTGAGGTGGTAGATTAGCTCTAGATGAGGTTGCCTCGGTATTGTCATGATGTGAGATAGAATGTTGATTGGTTGAAACTCCCCCTGAGTTGCTGATCCTTTGAAAGGAATTGGGAGTTCTATCAACTGATGAAGTGAAATGAGTATCCGTTGACAGAATGTGATCAACGGATGCTTCATTATGAACTTCAACGGATGATGCACTTTGTCTTTCAACTGGATGCTGCATTGCTTCTATCAACGGAAGCTGAATTATGACTTTCAACGGATGCAGCATTCTGTGCATTATCCAAAGGCAGATTTTGAATTCTTTTCGAGGTGCCTTCTCCATCATTCTCATCTTCACTATCATCACAATATATTTCAATGTTGTCAAATTTGAGTCATTCATGATGTCCCTCATTTGTTAGTCCATCAATCTTTTTATCATCAAACACAACATGCACAGATTCCATGACAATGCTGGTTCTTAGATTGTAGACTCTATATGATTTTCCAGCAGAATAACCAACAAATATTCCTTCATCATCCTTTGCATCAAACTTCCCTTTGTGATCAGGTTGATTCCTTAGAATGTAGCATTTGCAACCAAAGACATGCAGAAAGTTTTAAGTTGGTTTTCTTCTCTTGAACAATTGATAGGGAGTCATGCCTTTTGCCTGATTAATTAGAGAAATATTCTGAGTGTAACATGCACAGTTAACAGCCTCAGCCCAAAAGTATGTTGGGAGTTTTGACTCTTCAAGCATTGTTCTTGCAGCTTCAATTAGTGATCTGTTCTTCCTTTCCACCACACCATTTTATTGTGGAGTCTTTGGAGCTGAGAACTCATGCATGATCCCATTTTCTTCACAGAAAAACTTCATGGTTGTATTCTTGAACTCAGTTCCATTGCCACTCCTGATATTCCTTACTTTGAAATCTGGATGATTGTTGACTTGCTTGATATGATTGATAATGATTTCACTAGATTCATCCTTTGATCCAAGGAAATAAGCCCATGAGAACTTTGAGAAATCATCTACAATCACTAGGCAATATCTTTTCCTTGAAATTGACAATACATTGACTGGTCCAAAAAGATCCATGTGTAGCAGTTGTAATGGTTCATCAATTGCTGATTCAAGCTTCTTACTGAATGATGTTTTATTTGCTTTCCTTTCTGACAAGCATCACACAGTCCATCCCTTGTGAATTCCACTAGAGGGATTCCTCTAACTAAGTCCTTTTTGACTAGATCATTCATTGTCTTGAAATTCAAATGGGACAGCTTCTTGTGCCATAGCCAACTTTCATCTGGACTTGCTTTGCTGAGAAGAAAAGTAATTGATTCTGAATCTATAGAGTTGAAGTCAGCTAAGTACACATTCCCTTTTCTAACTCCAGTTAGAACTACTTTGTTGTCCTTCTTACTTGTGACAACACAGGCTTCAGAATTGAAGGAAACAGTATTCCCTCTGTCACATAGTTGACTGATGCTCAATAGATTGTGTTTGAGACCATCAACTAATGCAACTTCATCAATGATGACATTTTCTTTTGAAATTAAGCCATATCCCATAGTGAACCCTTTACTGTCATCTCTAAAGGTTATGCTAGGGCCAGCTCTCTCCTTGAACTCTGTGAGCAGGGTGAAATCTCCTGTCATGTGTCTTGAACAACCACTATCCAAGTACCATAGATTCCTTCTTTTTCCCTGCACACAACAAAATCTATCAACTTGATTTTGGTACCCAAGTTTCCTTGGGTCCAGCCTTGTTAGTCTTTTTCCTAGACTTCATTCCTCCTGCATCTTTTGATTTAGGTAACTTTGGGTCAACCTTGGTCTCAGATGTAGTTGGTTGAAGTGTAGGGTTAGTCACAGAATCATTTAGCACATTTGGTTGAATTTGATAAGGCATGGATTGTGCAAACATATTATTCCATATAGGCATGTTGTATGGCATCTGAGGCATACTAAATGCAGTAAAATAAGGATTATTAACATATGGCATGTTTGCAAAATATGCATGAGGATTCTGATGAGACATAACAGGCATAGCATGCAGAGGTGACATAGACATGTTAGACATGGAGGGAGTTAAAGGCATGGGAGCATTCTTAACAGATTTGCAGTTATCAGATAGATGATTAACACTTTTACAATGCACACAGCTTTTTCTAGGAGCATACTTATCAGGTGTGTAATTGTTGTGTTTGTTAACCCCTACCTTCCCATTTCGATTAGATTTCCTTTTAGTTTGCTTTTTATCCTCAACCAACTTAAGCTTATTTTTCAACTGATCTAAAGTCATGTGTCCTATATTCACCTTACTGGCATCTTTGGATGTAATAGCTCCTTCTTTGACAAAGTTCTTGAAAGTTGAACCAACCTTCTTATTGAGATTTTTCTTTTTAGAATCACTTGCCTGTTTTAATTGATGAGCCTTCAACGGATGCTCTTTTTCTTCCTTCAACGGATAACTTTCATCATCCGTTGATTCCACATCCGTTGACAATCCATCAATTAATTCTAACTCCTTTTTGTTTTTCTTCCAGGCATTCTCACAGAATGATTCAATTCCCTGAACCTTGACAATCTGAGCACTAACATCCCAAGATGTTTTCCAGGCCTTGATTACCTCTTGCTCACTTTCTAACTGTTTAGAAAGAATTTCTACTTTCTTAACAACTTCTTCTAGTTCACTCTCAACAGTCAAGCATTTAATTTTAATCTTTTCAAGCTCAATTACCTGATCCTCTAACATAACATTCCTATCACTTAAAAACACATTATTCTCTTTGATTCTTGTGTTTTTTTTAGCTAGTGATTTAAGGGAAACACGCAAATGATATAATTCATTGCACATATCATTTATGGCTTCATTACATTCAATTTTAGAAAGCTGGGTCTGTTGGGAAAGCCAAATAAGAGTTCTGGAAGAGGTCAGTAGTAATTACTTGGTTGCTTGATGAACTGGTTTCATTTTCATCAGAATTAGCCATCAGGGCTAGGTTGACATATTCCATATCATCATCTTCATTGGTTCCATCTGCTGTCCAATCATCTTGAGTGAGAAAAGCTCTTTCCTTTTGTTTGAGCAAATCAAAATACTTCTTTTTGTAATCAACTTGCTCAAATTTCTTCTTATCAGAGGTTGGCTTCCTGTACTTATTTGCAAAGTGTCCACTAATGCCACAGTTATAACATTTGAACTTAGATTTGTCCACCATGTTTTTGTTTGACTTAGTGAATTTTGTATTTTTCCTGAATTTCATCTTTGCAAACCTCCTGGACAGAAAAGCCAGATGTTCATCAACATCATCAGAGTCATCTTGACTAGAATTGTCTTCATCCTCAGCTACTTGCTCCTTTCCCTTGCTTGATTCTGATTTGCTTGTGCCAATTTTGAGAGTTGGCATTATCTTTTCCTCATTCCTGGCTTCAATCTTCTCATTGTCAGCTACAAGTGCAACTGATCCTCCTTTTCTCTTTCCCTTTTCCAACAGCTCATCTTGATCCATCTCAAGTTCATAGGTCTTCAAAATTCCATATAATCTTTCAAGTGTGAAGTCCTTATAATCTTGAGAATTTCTTAGAGAAACAGTCATAGGCTTCCATTCCTTTGGTAGAGACCTCAGAAATTTTAAATTGGAGTCCTTGACTTGGTACACTCTGCCATACAGCTTCAATCCATTCAACAATTTCTGAAATCTGTTGAAGGTATCATTCAATGATTCTCCTTCTTCAAAATGAAAATATTCATACTATTGAATGAGAAGCTGCATTTTGTTTTCTCTAACTTGCTCAGTACCTTCACAGATAAGTTGCACAGTATCCCAAATTTCCTTAGTAGTTTGGCTGTTAATGACATTGTCAAACATATCTTGATCTAGTCCATTAAACAGAATGTTCATGGCTTTCTTGTCCTTGTGAACCTCTTCAATATCTTCAACAGTCCATTCTGCTTTTGGCTTGGGAATAGACTGTCCAATAGCAACTGTTGCAGTAGCAGCTGTGGCTACCTTGTGAGGGATGTGAGGACCATTTTCAATGCAGTTTATGTAGCTTTCATCTTGAGAGAGAAGATGTAAATGCATCTTCACTTTCCAGTGATGATAGTTATCTCTTTCCAGGATTGGAATCTTTACACCAATATCCTTCTTACTCATGATGTTAGCAGAATAGATCTTTAAACTCTTTGTATGTTAAGAGCTTGCTCTGATACAAATTGTTATTCCCAGTGGACTAAGAATGAGATTTACAGAAGGGCGGTTGAATGTAAATCTCAAAACTTTTTCAAGTTTTGAGCAGTTTCTAAGGCTAAGTGTTTTAGTGAGCAAATATGTGTGAATTGCTTGAAGTTAATACAGACAGATATATATTCAAACACAAATGTAAAGAACACAAAGAACTTAAAAACTTTTTTGGTGGATTTGTTGTTCCACCAGAGATGTGTTATTTCAGAAAATCTGTGATTCAAAGAATTAAATCATAGCTGCGTCCTAGTACAAACAAGATGATTTTCTCTCTGGATTTTTCTAAACAGCTCTGGAAAATTCACCATCTAATTACTAGCTGCTACTTGGTTTATATATCACCAAGTTTACAAATGAAGACAAAACTGTAAAATATAATTAAAAGATTCTTCACATGTTTCTTCTTCATTTCTCTATCTAATGCAATTTAGGTTTAGCTGTGAATCTTTGAATACTTTCTTGTTTGCACCAGAATGGAAATGCTGCATTTTCTTGATTCCTCCTAGAGGCTGCCACATTCCAGTTTGTCTCTGTCAACCCATGTGCCTCTGTCAGCTTATGAATTGTCACTATCAACTGCTATTGAACTAAGCATCTGTTGAAGCTTTCATCCATTGATGACTTTATCCGTTGAAGCTTTATCCGTTGATGCATTAGCAGTTGAAGCTTTATCCGTTGAAGCACACATCCGTTGATGGATGTTATCCGTTGAAGCTTTAGAGACATCTGTTGAAGCTTTGTTTCTCATCCGTTGAAGGCCTTTAATATCAGTTGATACTACTTCACTTATACAAAATTACAAGGCATGAAATATTTACAATTAGCCCTCCTATTTGCATATCCACTAGTAGTCAACATGACTGATAGTTTCCCACAACATCTAAGAATTACTACTTAAATACAGAGAATGAAATGTGCTACTATACTAAACTTATTTCTAAGTAAAGCTACTCCTTCAACGGATAGCCAAAATGGCTTATCCGTTGAGGCTACTAACACTAGATTTCTACTTAAGTGTTTAGTTTAACTTATCATCAAACTAATATACATATTCCTAACAAGTCTTCTTATCTTCCTCGAAACCAAGAATGAAGAAATCAGAAGGGAAGATGAGTTTATCCACCTTGACCAAGACATGCTCCACAATACCTCTCAGATATGTAATATAACGGTCGACCAATTGCAAGGTCATGTAAGTGGGTTTGGGATCAGGTAAGTCCAATTGCTTGAAGATTGACAAAGGCATCAGATTGATGCTAGCTCCCAAGTCACATAAGCATCTGTCAAAAGACACTTTCCCAATAGTACATGAAATTGTATTGCTTCATGGATCCTTAAGCTTCGGAGGCAACTTCTGCTGCAGCACAACACTGAGTAGCACAGCACTGCATTCCTCCGTGAGAGCGACAGTCTCTAAATCATCTAGCTTCACTTTTCGAGAGAGAATACCTTTCATAAACTTTGCATAACTAGGCATCTGCTCGAGAGCCTCAGCAAAAGGTATGTTGATATGAAGTTTCTTGAACACCTCCAGAAACTTCTCGAATTGCTTGTCCAGCTTTTTCTTTTGCAGCCTCTTAGGAAAAGGCGGTGAAGGATAGATCTGTTTCTCCCCTGTATTACCCTCAGGAAAATTGTGCTCAACAGTAGTCTTCCTTGGTTCCACTTCTTCATCCTGCTGCTCTACTTCTTTCTCAGCTCTAGCTTTTTCAGTCAACTCTTGAGTTTGTTCGGGATTAGCAACCCTTCAAGACCTCAAGGTGATTGCCTTTACCTGCTCTTTAGCTTCCTTCTTCCCTGGCACTTCAGTGTCACTAGGTAGTGTACCAGGCTGCCGATTTAGCAAGGCATTGGTAATTTGCCCAATTTAATTTTCCAAGGTCTTGATAGAAACAACTTGGCTCTTGCACATAAGCTTCAACTCCTCTAATTCAGATTTTTCATTAGCTTGTTGCAGCCGGAGTTGTTATTTTGGTGCATAATGCGGTTGTTGAAAACCAGGGGGTTATAGTGCTTAGCTGGATACTGCTGATAGGGCTGTTGAACCGCATTCTGAGCATTGCTCCAACTAAAAGTAGGATGATTGCAGTTATTTGGATGATAGGTGGCTGGCACAGGTTGCTGTGATCACTGGAAGTTGCTCACGAACTGAGCCGATTCATTCGAAATTGCGCACTGATCAGTCTCATGGGCACCCGCACAAAGCTCACAGACACTAGTGATTTGATTAACTCCATAATTAGCCAAAGTGTCGACCTTCATTGTCAAAGCCTTAAGTTGGGCAGCTATAGCAGTTGCTGCGTCCAACTCCAAAATTCCTGCAACTTTTTCCTGAGTCAACCTCTGGGTAGGATTCTGGTACTCATTAGCAGCCATCAGCTCAATAATTTTATAAGCTTCATAGTAGCTCTTAGCCCACAAGGCTCCTCCTGATGCTACATTAAGCATGGGCCTAGAAGTAGGACCCAATCCATTGTAGAAACAGTTGATAATCATCAAATCAGGCATGCCATGGTGTGGACAATTCCTTAGCATCTCCTTATATCGATCCCAAGCCTCACACAGAGATTCTCCAGTTTGCTGCGCGAACTGGGTAAGAGCATTCCTGATTGCTACAGTCTTCGCCATGGGAAAAAATTTAGTGAGAAACTTTTGAGCAAGATCTTCCCAAGTTGTGATGGACCCTGCCGGTAGAGAGTGTAACCAGCACTTAGCTTTGTCCCTCAAAAAGAATGGAAAGAGTCACAGCTTGATAGCATCTTCAGTCACACCATTGAACTTGAAAGTATCGCAGATCTTGATGAAATCCCTGATATGTATGTTGGGGTCTTCGATAGGAGAACCCCCAAATTGAATTGAGTTCTGTATCATCTGGATCGTGCTTGACTTTATCTCAAAAGTGTTAGCCGCAATGGCTGGTCTAATGATGCTAGACTGAATGTCATTAATTCTAGGCTTAGTGTTAGTCCCTAACAATACAACAAGAATTACAGAAGGGGGGGTTGAATGTAATTCTGGCTACTTTTAGAGATTAATGACAAATGGTCTTAACTTAATATTATATAAGTGTTTGATTTGCAAAGTGCGGAATGAAGAGTTAGATAAATCAAAATACAAGCAATAAAAACACAAGTCTTTAAAAAATTTCTGGTGGATTTGAATGTATCCACCATATATATATATATATATATATATATATATATATATATCAAGAGAACCCCTGTGAAGCTTGAATAGCTCACAGCTGCTTACAAATATGAACAACTAAACTTACAGAGAAATGCTACAGGATACAACTTACAATTGTTTCTCTGAGAATGTATTTGCTTAGTCTTGTTGTTGTTCTACTTGCTACTTTTGGTTTATATATCACCAAGATTACATAGTAATAAGACAAGATAATAAAACAAAACCTATCAAGTCTAATACCATGCTGCTTCACTACTCTATTTCAGCATCTTTGAATATCTTCATAATAACATGGAAATGGTAATGCTTCTTTGTTCTCAAAAACCCAGCTAAATAGGATGCCACATTCCTTTTGCAAACACTCGACGTATGTGACTGTGTTGTCACTGTCGACAGATGTTTGAATTGATCATCCGTCGGGTACATGATTATCATCCGTCAGGTTGCCTTGTTGATCATCCTTCGGGTAGCTTTGTTGATGACTTCATTTCATTTATACAGAATTACAAGACATCTTATATTTACAATTAATCAACCTATTCTGCATATCTAATTAAAGTCAACATGATTTATATGCTATTACGGAATCTATACAAAGGTGTTTGCAGAAATGTGCTATATGACTTATTGTTACATAAGCTACTCACTCAATGGATGTCAAATCATCATCCGTCGGGACTATATTGAGTCATCCATCGGGACTATATTTGATCATCCGTCGAGTGCTACATTTTTTACTAAGTTGAATCTACTAAGGTCTTTTGTTAATGTAATCATCAAGTTCACAACATATTTCCAACAATCTCCCCCATTTTATGTCTACTAGAATTGTAGCCATAAATTAAGAGAAACTTGATGATAACAAAACACTCTAAAAAATACAGATTTAAAAAGTACTGGATAAAACTAAGAAGTGTTGCAAGATTTACTGAAAAATTTACAAGATAAAGTGTACAAAGATTTGCTCACAATCATTTTCAAGGTGCACCTCTAGTCTGAGCAGATTGATCTATTTCCTTGATTATCTGGATTTCTTCCCAAGCCTCCTGTTGTTTTCTTCTATCTGATTTTGGAGCTGTTTGTGGAATTCAAGTTCATCAGATTCTGAAAGATCTAGCATTCCTTGCATTTCCAGAAGAGTCTTATTGCTAGAGATGATCAACTGGTCCTCTAATCTGAAGAATCTTCTAACTCCCTTATCATCCATGAATTCCATCAGCCAGTAGGGCCTTAGATGCACTCTACTTCCTTTGTAAGGGATAATTAAGGTCTTTGGGACTGCATCTTTGGCTCTAATACTCCTCAGTTCTTCAATCTTCTTTAGAACTAATCTTCTAGCTGTCACATTGAATCCAAAGTTCTTTTTGAAGGATGAATAAACTTTTATCAGTACAGATTGGCTCTCTTGATGAATCCTGTGAAGTGGCCATGGTATCTCTTTTCCTCCCTTGTACTTGAATACTAACCTTTCAGGTAGATTCCTGTAAGCATCAATCCCTCTAACTTCTTCAAGTTCATCTAGATAGAGGTTTAGATCAGAGAATTCCTTGATGTCACAAATGCACATGATATCTCCCTTGTTGACCTTGGTTTGAGCTTTGGTTAGGGACTTGGATCTGAGAGTTGAGGGCTTCACTTTCTTGACTGATCTGGTCTTTGTCTTCTTTGGCTTCATGAAATGAGGTAGATTGAGTTCAGGAATTGGTAGACTATCCCAGTCTATTTGCTCATACTTTGGAATGATAGGTTCACCATGGAAATTCTTGGATGGATCTATCTTGAATTCTTCATGTGCCACATAAGGCATTGATGTTTGAGTTGTTGTAGAAATAGACTCTTTGGGAAAGTATCCTTCCATCTCCTCATCACTGAAATCCAATTTTCTCTTGATTCTTTGCTTGTACCTTGGCTTCTTTGTCTGTGGAGGTTCATCTTGCACTACTTGATCTTGAGATTCAGCAATTACAGATGGTTATGCAGAAATTTGTTGTGTGGGTTTTACAGCTTGCAACTTGGCCAAGATAGCATCTTGCTCCTTCTTTTGTTTGAGCTTTTTAGTATCTAGAGCAACTTGCTTCTTTTCTTGCTTCAATCTTGCCTTTTCTTCTCTTTTTGCTTCAACAAAATGAGGGTGTCCAACCACCACACAAATTTCCTTACCATTTTTGAAAATCTTGGCAATTCTCCTTTTTAGAACTGAATCTGCAGGATCCTTGTAGAATGCTATTGACCTGGCCAACAGCTTCTTCTCATCAGGCTTTGGTATCTCATACACTGTGTCCAAAGGATTCTTTAGTGAAGATTTTGGGTAATTCACCTTTGGCTTCATGATTAGATATGCCTTTGGAGATTTGATGCAGGATGTCTGGCCTCTTTCCAGATAGTTCATGCTCATATCATTCACAGAAATTTTCCTGACTTGAGAGTGATGAATGGCTTATTTTCCTGGCTTCTTTGCTAGACCAAACTTCTTTTGAATATCCTCATCAATTTTCTCCCAGTTTATTGGGCTAAACTGCTTCTTCTCAGCTGCTCTCAAAGTGGCTACTACTTCATTAATTAGATCAATGCTATCTTTAGCTGGTGGCTTTGTGAAAGCAATTGTTGGCACAATTGCTTTACTCACTTGAATGTTGAGCACTTTTTGCTCCCCCTCACTCCTAGAACTCTCTTTCTCCCCCTTTTTGTTATCATCAAGCTGAGTAGAGGAGGAGGTCTGTGCAGCCACCAGTTTCTGAAGCAAGTCTATTTATTGAGCTTGGTGTAGATGGATTGTTGTAAGAGAAGCTTCCATAGCAATCATTCTTTTGTCCAAGGAATCCACCTTGGTTGCAAGATCAGAGTTTTTCCTCAGCTGTCTCTTGATGTCTATCATTGTTGTCTCTAGAAGTCTAGTTTCCAACTTGTCAGACATGTCTTTCTTGAGTTGATCAACTTTATTTTTGATGAGGGAGACATTTTGACTTTGTTGGTAGCCTAAGATTTGTTGTAATTACAGAGAAGCAAGGTGTGCTTGAAGAAGCTTCTTGGTGGTAGCATTTGTGGCTGATTGAAGTGCAGACTGTGTTTGGCTGATAAGTTGGATGAGAGTGGTCTTGAAATAGTGTTCATCACACTGCTTTGAAAATGCCCAAGATGGCATGCCTGATCTTGAACTAGGGCCTACTTCTCCCCCTATGTCCAATGGCTCTTTTTCAATATCTCCACCCTCACCTCCAAAGAATTCTTCTGAACCACCAGTCTCAAAATTAACATCACCAGCTGTTGAAGGCAAAGTTGTGATGGCATCCTTAGCTCTTTGCATGGACTTTGTGGTGTGCACTAAGTTTAGCATCCTTTCTGCATTATCATTGCCCTGTCCAGCTAGAAGTTGATATGCTGGAACAGGGTGAGTAAATGCCTCAGCATCCAAGGAGGTGGAATCTACAACATCTTGACTTTGCTAAAATAGTTCCTCCCTGTTAGCATCCTGGACATTCATTAACTCACTTACAATGACACTCACACTTATATCTCCAGTACCTGCATTTCTCTCATTATCTCTCTTTTCTTGTATCAAGGTTTCACCTTGGCTCCCCACCCTCACACCCTCACCTTCACCATCTAAGGTGGGACTCCTCCCACTCACTTTTGCCAGTCCTGGAGAAATGGACTGTATTGGATCACTCTTTTTCTCTCCTTTTTCCTGGGAGCAACCCAGACTCTCACTCAAGTCACTACTTTCCCTCAATCCTAATCGTGATTGCACAATTACTAAGTTATCTGCACTAGTAACTATAGTTGAACTTTGGAGTTGTGCAGAGCACCCGACGGATGAGAAATATCCATCGGTTTAGTAACTTGACTATCCGATGGATGACTGCTGTTAGGCACATCCGTCGGGATACAATCACTACTCGACGAATGAATAATGTCCATCGAGTGAGTAGAAATGAATGAGTTTGGAGTGGAGACTATTGTGAACTCTGTGCAGATTGATGAAAATTTTGGCACAGATGTCTCAACAGCCTCAGAAAGAAATGGCAAGTGAGCCAACAAATCATCTAGAAGATGATGCTCACTTGCATGGATTTTTGGCTTCTCCAACAGAGTTAAAGATGGAGAATATGGTTGTGATGTTTGAATCATGTCAACATCCAAAGAGTGTGTGGGAGAATTTGGTGTTTGAGGTGTTTCAATTTGTACAGATTTTGGCTGTGACTCCATATTTGTTGGAGCCACATAAATTTGACTTTGAGAAGGTGCAGTGAATGGGTTTTTAGCTTCAGTTTGCACTGTGTGTGTACCCTGTGCATCCCCAAGGGTTTTAGATTTCTTCTTTCTTATATAGGTTTGTGGTGAACTTGTGTCCCTACCCCTTTTATTTTTTGCTCCTGGTTGAGAGCTTGTTTCAATAGTTACATCCTTTTGGGAGGATGAAACTAGAATTGAGCTTTTATCCTTATTAACAACCACAATTTGTTGGGAAACTGTGGTGTGGCTTGGTTTGTGTAAACTATGCTCACCATCCTTATCCTTAGGGCTTCTTTGATTTTCACTCTATCTGTAACACCCCCAAATCCGGGGTCGGGGATCCGGGTTGTCACGAGTTCCATTTCCCTTAATAACACCCAATCTTAATAGATAATCAACTACTCTGTACTGTGACCCCACAATAAACACACACACCACAAGTTATAGTCTCAGAGATGAATATCCAAAAATAATCACAAGTCGTTTTATTCCACAATTATATGCCAATACACCTTAAAAGGGTTTCTGAATAAATTTATATTTCTTTGCCATTATTACAATTGATAAAGATACATAAGTCTGGTACATCAAAAGTTGAAAGCCTAGCCTATTGGTAATTCCTACCTCAGCTACAGCGACATCAACGCCTATAGGAAACTGCGCAACGTTTCCTAATCGCTTGCGAATCGGGAGCTTGGTCCTATTCATCTTTTCTATCTGTTGTTGTGTGATGAAAGAAGAAAGCAAGGGTGAGCAGCAAGCCCACCAAAATAATATGTATAATGATTAACAATATATGAGCCTTCTCATAGTACTCATGAAAGTCTTGGTCAAAAGAAATGAACCAAGTTTAATATCTTAATGCGATGAAGTCACAAAATATTCAGTATATACATATATACTTTTCAAAATCTTGGAAGTCCTCTTCCATGCATAATATACACAGAGTTCCAGTTTATAACTGTATACAACTATCGTTGCAAGGTGATCTCATATATCTAACCTTGTCTCAACGTTTTTCTGAAAATCTTTGTCATTCATAAGACAATCATTAACTAGATATAAGTTTAAAAGATGAAGTTACAAGATACTCCAATATGCTTATATATTTTCCGAATACTACTTGAACTACCACCGTTTAAGTTATAATGAGCTTTCAACAGTTCATCACATAGATGAGACTACAAGACAAGATTTGAATAGATTAATCTTTGAAGTATTATTGAAGGAAATGAAGTTATGATATACTTCATTAAGTTCTGATATATATATATATATATATCCACATATACATCTTCTTTATACATTTCCTGAAAACCTCTTTCATGAAAAGTATGGACAGAGTTTGTAACATCCAATAAATTTTTGGAAGAAAAAAGAATTGTGGCATAAACCCGATATCTTGCTGATCAGGCAAAGATACCAATAAGTAACCTTTTCTACTAGTAGATGGACGAATTCCCCACTGATCATCACCCTGGTCACAATAGGACCTTATGCTGGACTGCCACTCAGCCACTTATGCATTTGATGGACTCCCACTGAGCCACTTACACTATCATGGACGCCCACTGAGCCCATGTTGCTTATGCCGACTCGATAGATGGACTTACTTCCTGAATGTTGGGTAAGTAATCAATTCATTTACCAAAACAGCAACCTCGTTGCGAATATAAAATACACCACAGAGCCGGATCCCTCAGGTTTTGAGCGAGTATTTAAATCCCCTTTAAAAGGAAGATCTTAAATATAAAAATGAGTTTTGGGATCCGCTCTAACTTTTAAAAATCATTTTGAAGACTCGAAAACATTTTTAAGAATGTTTGGAGTAATGCTGATTTAATAAAATAAATCAGTCCCAATATATTTAGAAAATATCTTAATATTATTATTTAAATAATATTCCCATAAAGAATAATCTTTATACAAATAATTGAGGTAGAAGTTGTAAAACTTATACTTGAAATGAGTATTAAATAACCAAAGATATACTTATACGAAAGTACTATCTTTATTTGAATAATCAAAAATAAGTTTAATTATCGACACCTTATTCTTTAATAAAATAAAGGATATATCTCAGCAATTAATCGGAGTCATAGATCCTCAAATGAATATTCAAATAATATCCATTAAATAATATAAACTGAGTCATAAGCCCTCGAATGAATATTCAAAATAATATTCATTTAATAAAATAAAAGGAGTCATAAGCCCTCGAATGAATATTCGAAATAATATTCATTTAATAAAATAAAAGGAGTCATAAGCCCTCGAATGAATATTCGTAATAACATTCATTAAATAAAATAAAAGTTATCGAATAAACCTTATTCGATTAATAGTTTTGAAATATATAAATATATATAAATATATTTAAATATATATATATAATATACTCGGGAACATCGACTCCCGGTTTTAGAAAATGTTCACCTTTGGGTCCCCTATACTAAGGGTGTACACAACTACTGCTTATCTCTAGCATAGGTATTATGCAACTAATAAGCATTTGAACCAACAGATATATAAATCAAGAATACGGAACAGGCATGCATATATACCATATCACATGCTACAATATATCGCAAGAATTTTCTAATAACAAATATGCATTTATCACAAGATCATGCATATACACATATACATCACAACAACAGTATAACGGGTAGAAAACTTGCCTGAGTGCTCCCGGATAGACTTAAGCTTAGAGTGGGTCCGATAACCTATGAATAACAACATAAGTCGGAATTTGACCCCGGTCGCTTAAGAAACTAGACTTTAACCATTTAGAGTCCTAATGTTCGCTTTCGCGCTTAACGATTCATTTAAGTCACTCGAGTACCCTTGGCTCCACCATTTTTAATAAATTAATCATTACGAGTTTTAAGGCGATTCTTTCGCAAGTATCTTACCAACTGCCTATTACACCTTACATAAATGTTTCATACTTCAATTAGTCCTTTAAGGTCTTTAACCTATGTTTCAAAGTAAGGCGAGGGGTAATGATTCGTTCGCGAAACGTCGTTACTTAAAACGGCCGTTTCTCCTAAACCGTACATCGGAATCAAACGAACCACATATCAAAACGAAGCTCGTAACATGAACTATCTAAACATGGCAATGGTCAAAACCTATCAGGGAGTTCTCGGGTCCTAATGTTATGAACAAAAGCAGTCTAAAGTAAATCGGACATTACGACGGCTATGTTTACGCGATTTTCCAATTTTATACCATTCCAATTCAACCACCAATCAATCCAAATCCATCCATACAACCAAAATCCATCCTCACTAAATTATAAAAGCCCCAATCAACTCAACATTAACAATTTATACTTATTCTTAAACTTGAATTTAAACTATACTTAAGTCCTTTAACCAAACCATAAGATTTCAACATTCAATTCACTACCATTCCAACCCAAACTCTAAACCAACAAGCATCAAGCTACTCTTTACCATAACTATCAAAATCATCCTAATATACAAAGTAAATCTAGGGTTTGGAGATGTTATACCTTCCTTGAAGTGGTTGGAGTAGCTAGGAAGCCTTAAGAAGCCTTGAGATGTCTTAGAGATGCTTGGATCTTAAAGGAAAAACAAGAAAAATCAAGTTAAAAACCTTGAATTCACTATTCATTGTCTTCTTCATTGATTTCTTGGAGAAGATTGAGAATGAATTGGAGGCTTAAACTCATAGGATAGCCATATCTATGCATAAGGAGTACTAGATAATTAACTTACCAATTAAGGAAGCTTGGAACTTGAATTTTTGAAAATTTCTCTTCTTGAAATGGAAAAAGCCGAGCGCAATGTGGGAGAAATGAAATGATTTTATGTTTTTGAATTGTTTAGCTTAGCTTGGTTGTTTTTGTTTTGTTTTTTGGTTAATTACCTTTCTAACCTTGACTTTGTGTGGTTTTAAATCAACCACATCTCCTTCCCCTTATGTCATGCTTATGATGTCATCATCCCTTACTTGCCCTCTTCTTATTGGTTGGATGACCTCATCATCCCTAACCTCCTTGATTAACTTCCTAATTGTTTGCCTAATGACCACTGATCTGTTATACGGTTCGCTTAACTTTCGTTCTCGTTTCTCGTTTGAGGGATCGTACCCGGGATCTTATTACTTGGGTTTCCTTAACCTTTCTCAATACATTATAATCCTTTTATGATCCTCTCTTAAAATCCTTTAATTTAAATCCTTTTTATCCTATTACCTTATACTCAATTCTTTCCGTATCTAGTGGATTTCTGGGAAAAATCAAAGTGTTCGGAATTGGATTCTGACAATCTTTACATACACTTATATACCATATAAAGTACTAATAAAATCTCAGAATATCCATATAAAAACCCCTACATAGTGTGACATGAAAAGTTTTCTTGTTCAGCAAAAACACTATTCATAAGGGTTACAAAAAGTTCAAAATTTGGGGTTATTACAGTCTCCCCTCCTTAAAAGGATTCCGTCCCGTAATCAGATAGAAAATGAGTAGGGATACTTTCTTAGCATTGTACTTTCTAACTTTTACGTAATTTTCCCACATTGTGGTTCTACCATCAAACTCTGACTAGTTTGATAACTCTTCTCCTAAGCATTTGTCCATTTTTGATCTATAACCCTTCCTGGTTGCTCCATGTAGGTTACGTCTGGTTGCATGTCTATGCGCTCATATGCCCCTATTTGTCCGGCATCCGAATTACACTTCCTTAACATTGATACGTGGAACATGTTATGAACTTGCTACATGTTCGGGGGTAGGGCTAGCTCATATGCTAACTTCCCAATACGTCTTAATATATCCAAGGGTCCAACAATTTGTGGACTTAGCTTTCCTTTCTTTCCAAACCTCATCCTTCCTTTCCAAGGGAATACCTATAACAACACTAGGTCCCCTACTTACTATTCCTTGTCCTTTCGTGTCAAATCAACATACTTCGTGTTCCCATCTTAGGCTACTACCATCCATCCTCTGATTAGATCTATCATATCCTTAGTCCTTTGGACCACTGCTGGTCCGAGCATCTTGCGCTCTACAACTTCATCCTAACATAAGGGAGATCAACATTTTCTTCCCTCAAAGATCTCATAAGACGACATCTCGATACCTGACATACGATCTATTATCGTGAGAAAACTCAATCCGCGTTAAGTGATCATTCCAAATTCTTTCAAGTCTATTGCACAGACTCTCATTATAGCTTTTAGCATTAGAGCTTTTGCTTCTCAATACCCATTCTTTTCCAGTTCGTAATCGCTACTACCTTCCGTTCCTAATATTATACTGGTTATACTTTTGCTCGTTAGCGTTCTATAACCTTTTAATAACCACGTCAACCTTAGTATCACGAACGCGTTAGAATCGGAAAACCACCGTACTGATACTACTTCCTTTAGCTACTTCCATCTTCGAAAGCTTGATCCATCATATAGAAGTAAAGGAATTTGTTGAGAGATCACTATGATCATGAACACTTGTTCTATTGCATAGTTAGTACAGAAGGTGGCCAGCCTTTAGTACTTGAAAAGCAATTAAACAACATGTGGTATCCTACTAGGCTTCTATCACACAGATAGATAGTCATTCGACAATACCTCCCCTTCTGGAAGGGTTGTTCTTCTCAGCTTATATGAAATGAAAAGAAGAGAAAAGAACGAATTGAAGAGAATTGTATATATTAAAAAATATACTGCCACAAAATATCTGGCTTGGAACCTACCTCTGAATTATAGAGGTTTGGCATAGGAGAACAAAACATATGTGTATATATATCAACATCAAGTATTATCGCATCGCATTTCGCATGCTTAAATATTTTTGCTATTCCGTCCATCATTCTATGGACCCATGCTCTTCCTCGAGCTTATACACAATCATCTTTGAAACTCCCTCGATATCGAAAATCGAATCTGGGATCTCATTCTAGACATCATCGTTACTAGAATTCTATGCTTGTATCGCAACCTTCCTCGTATAGTAATACGACTCTCTATTGATAAGAAGGAATAAATATTCAATAGGTAAATAATCGACCTAGTTTTTCTATCAAAGATAACTTATACGTCAACACGACTCGATTAGTGGTACTCAATCTCATCATTTATTCCAATACAACTCTCACGGTTGTAATCAGCTCATTACTCGCAGAATCATTGCTGCATTACTATGGTCCACTACCGACCTACTGTCGTCATTCATGTTCCATGAAATCTTAATATCTAACCATACGGAGTCCATACATGTTGTATCAAATCCTTCTAAGGAGGTAACATAATCACCATTCATGATTCATGAAGAACACTCCTGATCCTGACATACATACATGACATGAAGCAGATAAAATTGCAGAAGAGTTTCAATCAAAGCAACGATAACAGGTTAATACCATTCTCAATCATATGCCTTCGATAGAAGACTTAACTCAAAGGTTCATTTATTCCTTTTGAAACATGGTCCAGGCTCATTCTCAAGATAGTACCTTCTAAGATAGATAGCCCGCTCATGGCGATTACATAAATTAAACCTTTACCAAACTACTATTACGGTTGGGTATTGCACAGTCATCAGAAGGAATGTCAATCTTTCAAACCATAATGCAACCTTTACGGCTTCAACCATTATCACTGTATTCCTCTGGCACGAGCGCCTGTAATTGTCCTCTTATACTTAAAGTGTCGGCCACCTCTTTGGCCTTTCTTGATAGTAATATTTCCTTACAATCAATGTCATCTTAACCACTTTCACTAATTTTCTACCTCATTTCCCATCACTGCTTGTGTGAAGATGTTTTCCTTAAAATCTGATGAGTGAAAATAAAAAAAAAATTATCACCATTTTTCCATAAGTTATTGCCTCAGTCTTTAGAGGTTAATCACTGTCACGACTGACTCTCAATCGTACTTAGAACATCTTTTATCTTAGGCCCTAATTGCCCTGAACAATTTCGATATTTTCTGGTTCGATCCATACTTTCTCGTGGTTTAACACGTGCCCACCTGGCATTATTATAATTACGCCATATCTCCTTCATCAAAATTTCTATTCTTGAGAACTTTGAATATTACCTTTCTCCTTGTAAAACCTCTAAGGTTATCCTTAAATCCTTCATCAGGTACACCCTAGGCACAGGGCATATCAAGATACCATTTATTAATACCAGAATCATTGTCTATATACTTCTGAAAAATTTCTCCACTGATCCTTAAAGGTTGTTATTACCTTAATCCTTTCCAATTCATACTGTCAAAACTCATACTATCCCTATTAAGGGTGAAATGCCAACCTTTATGCATTCCCCTAGGATTCATTTTAAGTTACCGATGTTCTATCCTTAATTCCACCTTAAAAAGGGTACATGCATCCTTTCATGGATAAATCAAGTCATATATCCCTGATAAGGGTGTCTTATTCATTCCTTCCCACCTCGATAGTATATGCTTAATTTCACAATAACATCTGTATTCAAAATGAGGTCAATCAATATGGCCTCCAAAAGATAAAAATGGTTATCCGCTTTTCTTGCCTAATTTGGTAACGATAACAAGGATGTTCTGGAAGATATCGGTCGTGTTCAACGTGAACTTCTTCTTAATAATTCCGTATTTACTTTTGTTGTTTATCTGAACAGTCATCTCAATGTTGGGATATCTCTCATACATGGCGTCTCCCTTCCTGGGTATCAAGCCACCGGTCTTACACTTCACATTCTTGAAGGTCACATCCTTCATCCAATTTTCCTAATTTCTTACTTTCTTGTCTCCTCAGTCTATCCGTGTCTCCTTGTTTATCCTTCGGACTATCTTAAGGTTTCCTCGAATCCTCCCAACTTAAAGGGGATAAAAAATATATATATATCTCTTATGCCTTCAACCATCAACTTTAACCCATGGTAAATCACCCTCCTCCTGATGATTACATATCTTTCTATTTCTACTACTATGAGTCTTTAGGGTTTCCTCATACCCAACTCCCTTATCATTCCTCAAACTCTATTGCCTTTATATTCCTTTCCACTTCAGTTTCTTTTTATTTTCCTTTCTCTTACAATCATTTCATGAATCCACTAATCATTGACTTCAAACATCACGTCGTTCTGGGATTCTAGTCCTCAGAACAAATCTTGACAACTTTTACAATCTTAGATTCATAATTTATCATACTCGTCCGCCTTTGTTTCGGCTCTAAAGCTTCTACACTATTTCCATAACCTTGGGAAGTACTTTCCCGAAAACAATTGTCTGAACTTTAATCGGTTTATTATAACCTTTGGCTCCATGCCTTTCTTGGCCTTTCCCAGCGGGTGGTCTCTCTCTTAGGAGGGTAAGTGACAAAAACAGTCTTTTGTGATTCGTCAATTATTCAGAATCTCAAATGATTCCTCTATTTCCTTTAGCCGGGCTCTTGCCTCGGCTGGGTCAGCTTGTTCCTTGGAACTCTGAGAGCTTAGCGACTTAAAGGTCCTGAAAGAATTTCCCACTACATTGTTTCCTCAAGGTGGTGGTTGGGAATAAAGTATAAGTTCTGTTTAGACAGGTCCATGAATTTTCGTATAGGAGTATCGTCTCGGGTCTCCTTATCTCGCTCGACTTCTATTTTCTCAGTCTAAATATTTCTTCCTACTCCCCATAATTGGGGTCATCTTTTAATTTAAACTCCTCATTTTCCACTTTATTATATTCTGGGTTCCTTATATCTTAATTGCGACCTCCCTGATTATCACATTCAAGGTTTGCCCCTAATCTTATTCCTTGTGGGGGCATATTAGTTGGAAAAATTTTGAGAATCTCTGGATATTTGTCTTACTTACTTTGCTTAAGTCTTTCCCTCGTTCAGTCCTTACACGATTGCAAATTATGAATTCTCAAGTTCGATAAACTTCATGACACTCTCTTAAGTGTTAATAGAGCAATTAAAAATGTGATCTTATCACAAACAAACTGATCTGAACTGAAATTAACGAATATATACATAACCATTTGTTCGAGGGTACAACAACTGAACACATTAAAGAGAATTACATCATTTGATCTGATCGCTTCTATCCTAAAAGTACTACCATAGATAATCATCTAGTCATTAAAACTAATCATCCATAACTTAGGTTAATCCTCCAAAAGCGGTGCTGCATGAAATTCTTGTCAGATTGCTCAGACTCTGCACACTATCATGGATCAAGAAATGCGGGCACGCACAACATCCCTAACCTGCTCCATTAAAGCGGTGATGAGGTCTAAGATAGTTGCAAGTAGAGCTGGATCAATCTGACCCTCAAGATGGCCTCTAGCTGTAACACGGGTGGTATCCTCAATCCTGTCCATGCTATGAGCTAATCCTGCCGGAAGTACCCCGCCCTCAATTTTTGGTGCAGTAAGTCGATCCAATAGATCACTTCTAACATTACGGGCCTCGGACAGGCCACCCAACGTCATATGATAATTGGTGATAAGAGAAGCCTGAGTGGTAGCATCTAGCAGTCCATGGGCTGCAGGTGGCGCAGACCCAGGAGATCCAAACGGATAACCAAGCACGGTATCAGGTGACAATGGTGCAGGAGATAAAGGTGGCATTTCCTCAGTAGGTGTTGGGCTCTGTACCGGGGATGGAACAGGAATTGGTGGAACCTCATGGATGTCTACAGGAACCTCTGGAAGAGGGTCTGATACTGGTATAATTGATATCGTGGAAGGCCCTACTCCTTCTGCCCTCATTAACCTTTGTGCCCTTGGTAACTCTTCATCCTCTAGTGCCACCCTCGCGGCCATTCTTGCTCTGGTAGTCGCCCTGACTACGGTCATCAATTCCTCAGCGGTCCTCTCTTCATTCTCATCAGGATCCTCCATGAGATCCTCCTCAGCCACAATCCTTTCCGGAATAACATCCTCAACCGCAATATTCTCAATATGAATCTCATCCGGTCCCTCATTAGGGTACTCTATCGGATTCACAATTTGATCTCCAACTTGTAATAAAACATCCTCATGCTGATGCTCCTGAACCTCAGGGTTCGGTGCCCCGCTGCCCTATACGAGAATGAACCATGTTACTATCACGATATTTATAAGGGTTCCCGTAAGGGTTTTAACTGTCAGTACTACGTTAGGTAGCCCAACTATGAACTTGGCAAGAGTTCTTATTATCTTAGTGAACTTATTATCTTAACGTCACATCATCTCTGAGGTTTATAACGCTTGGCTCTAATACCATTTCTGTAACACCCCCAAATTCGGGGTCGGGGATCCGGGTTGTCACGAGTTCCATTTCCCTTAATAACACCCAATCTTAATAAATAATCAACTACTCAGTACTGTGACCCCACAATAAACACACACACCACAAGTTATAGTCTCAGAGATGAATATCCAAAAATAATCACAAGTCGTTTTATTCCACAATTATATGCCAATACACCTTAAAAGGGTTTCTGAATAAATTTACATTTCTTTTCCATTATTACAATTGATAAAGATACATAAGTCTGGTACATCAAAAGTTGAAAGCCTAGCCTATTGGTAGTTCCTACCTCAGCTACAGCGACATCAACGCCTATAGGAAACTGCGCAACGCTTGCGAATCGGGAGCTTGGTCCTGTTCAGCTTTTCTATCTGTTGTTGTGTGATGAAAGAAGAAAGCAAGGGTTTCTATCTGTTGTTGTGTGATGAAAGAAGAAAGCAAGGGTGAGCAGCAAGCCCACCAAAATAATATGTATAATTATTAACAATATATGAGCCTTCTCATAGTACTCATGAAAGTCTTGGTCAAAAGAAATGAACCAAGTTTAATATCTTAATGCGATGAAGTCGCAAAATATTCAGTATATATACATATATACTTTTCAAAATCTTGGAAGTCCTCTTCCATGCATAATATACACAGAGTTCCAGTTTATAACTGTATACAACTATCATTGCAAGGTGATCTCATATATCTAACCTTGTCTCAACGTTTTTCTGAAAATCTTTGTCATTCATAAGGCAATCATTAACTAGATATAAGTTTAAAAGATGAAGTTACAAGATACTCCAATATGCTTATATCTTTTCCGAATACTACTTGAACTACCACCGTTCAAGTTATAATGAGCTTTCAACAGTTCATCACATAGATGAGACTACAAGACAAGATTTGAATAGATTAATCTTTGAAGTATTATTGAAGGAAATGAAGTTATGATATACTTCATTAAGTTCCGATATATATATATATATCCACATATACATCTTCTTTATACATTTCCTGAAAACCTCTTTCATGAAAAGTATGGACAGAGTTTGTAACATCCAATATATTTTTGGAAGGAAAAAGAATTATGGCATAAACCCGATATCTTGCTGATCAGGCAAAGATACCAATAAGTAACCTTTTCTACTAGTAGATGGACGAATTCCCCACTGGTCATCACCCTGGTCGCAATAGGACCTTATGCTGGACTGCCACTCAGCCACTTATGCATTTGATGGACTCCCACTGAGCCACTTACACTATCATGGACGCCCACTGAGCCCATGTTGCTTATGCCGACTCGATAGATGGACTTACTTCCCGAATGTTGGGTAAGTAATCAATTCATTTACCAAAACAGCAACCTCGTTGCGAATATAAAATACACCACAGAGCCGGATCCCTCAGGTTTTGAGCGAGTATTTAAATCCCCTTTAAAAGGAAGATCTTAAATATAAAATGAGTTTTGGGATCCGCTCTAACTTTTAAAAATAATTTTGAAGACTCGAAAACATTTTTAAGAATGTTTGGAGTAATGCTGATTAATTAAAATAAATCAGTCTCAATATATTTAGAAAATATCTGAATATTATTATTTAAATAATATTCCCATAAAGAATAATCTTTATACAAATAATTGAGGTAGAAGTTGTAAAACTTATACTTGAAATGAGTATTAAATAACCAAAGATATACTTATACGAAAGTACTATCTTTATTTGAATAATCAAAAATAAGTTTGATTATTGACACCTTATTCTTTAATAAAATAAAGGATATATCTCAGCAATTAATCGGAGTCATAGATCCTCAAATTAAAATTCAAATAATATCCATTAAATAATATAAACTGAGTCATAAGCCCTCGAATGAATATTCAAAATAATATTCATTTAATAAAATAAAAGGAGTCATAAGCCCTCGAATGAATATTCGAAATAATATTCCTTTAATAAAATAAAAGGAGTCATAAGCCCTCGAATGAATATTCGTAATAATATTCATTAAATTAAATAAAAGTTATCGAATAAACCTTATTCGATTAATAGTTTTGAAATATATATATATATATATATATATTTAAATATATATAGATATATATAATATACTCGGGAACATCGACTCCCAGTTTTAGAAAATGTTCACCTTTGGGTCCCCTATACTAAGGGTGTACACAACTACTGCTTATCTCTAGCATAGGTATTATGCAACTAATAAGCATTTGAACCAACAGATATATAAATCAAGAATACGGAACAGGCATGCATATATACCATATCACATGCTACAATATATCGCAAGAATTTGCTAATAACAAATATGCATTTATCACAAGATCATGCATATACACATATACATCACAACAACAGTATAACGAGTAGAAAACTTGCCTGAGTGCTCCCGGATAGACTTAAGCTTAGAGTTGGTCCGATAACCTATGAATAACAACATAAGTCGGAATTAGACCCCGGTCGCTTAAGAAACTAGACTTTAACCATTTAGAGTCCTAATGTTCGCTTTCGCGCTTAACGATTCATTTAAGTCGCTCGAGTACCCTTGGCTCCACCATTTTTAATAAATTAACCATTACGAGTTTTAAGGCAATTCTTTCGCAAGTGTCTTACCAACTGCCTATTACACCTTACATAAATGTTTCATACTTCAATTAGTCCTTTAAGGTCTTTAACCTATGTTTCAAAGTAAGGCGAGGGGTAATGATTCGTTCGCGAAACGTCGTTACTTAAAACGGCCGTTTCTCCTAAACCGTACATCGGAATCAAACGAACCACATATCAAAACGAAGCTCGTAACATGAACTATATAAACATGGCAATGTTCAAAACCTAGCCGGGAGTTCTCGGGTCCTAATGTTATGAACAAAAGCAGTCTAAAGTAAATCGGACATTACGACGGCTATGTTTACGCGATTTCCCAATTTTATACCATTCCAATTCAACCACCAATCAATCCAAATCCATCCATACAACCAAAATCCATCCTCACTACATTATAAAAGCCCCAATCAAGTCAACATTAACAATTTATACTTATTCTTAAACTTGAATTTAAACTATACTTAAGTCCTTTAACCAAACCATAAGATTTCAACATTCAATTCACTACCATTCCAACCCAAACTCTAAACCAACAAGCATCAAGCTAATCTTTACCATAACTATCAAAATCATCCTAATATACAAAGTAAAGCTAGGGTTTGGAGATGTTATACCTTCCTTGAAGTGGTTGGAGTAGCTAGGAAGCCTTAAGAAGCCTTGAGATGTCTTAGAGATGCTTGGATCTTAAAGGAAAAACAAGAAAAATCAAGTTAAAAACCTTGAAATCACTATTCATTGTCTTCTTCATTGATTTCTTGGAGAAGATTGAGAATGAATTGGAGGCTTAAACTCATAGGATAGCCATATCTATGCATAAGGAGTACTAGATATTTAACTTACCAATTAAGGAAGCTTGGAACTTGAATTTTTGAAAATTTCTCTTCTTGAAATGGAAAAAGCCGAGAGCAATGTGGGAGAAATGAAATGATTTTGTGTTTTTGATTTGTTTAGCTTAGCTTGGTTGTTTTTGTTTTGTTTTTTGGTTAATTGTCTTTCTAACCTTGACTTTGTGTGGTTTTAAATCAACCACATCTCCTTCCCCTTATGTCATGCTTATGTCATGCTTATGATGTCATCATCCCTTACTTGCCCTCTTCTTATTGGTTGGATGACCTCATCATCCCTAACCTCCTTGATTAACTCTCTAATTGTTTTCCTAATGACCGCTGATCTGTTATACGGTTCGCTTAACTTTCGTTCTCGTTTCTCGTTTGAGGGATCATACCCGGGATCTTATTACTTGGGTTTCCTTAACCTTTCTCAATACATTATAATCCTTTTATGATCCTCTCTTAAAATCCTTTAATTTAAATCCTTTTTATCCTGTTACCTTATACTCAATTCTTTCCGTATCTAGTGGATTTCTGGGAAAAATCAAAGTGTTCGGAATTGGATTCTGGCGATCTTTACATACACTTATATACAATATAGAGTACTAATAAAATCTCAGAATATCCATATAAAACCCCTACATAGTGTGGCATAAAAAGTTTTCTTGTTCAGCAAAAACACTATTCATAAGGGTTACAAAAAGTTCAAAATTTGGGGTTATTACACTATCCATCACCTGACTTTCCCACCTTCACACTCCCCTCTTTGTGTTTAGTGGATTTTACAACTGGCATCTTTTGAGAGACACCAGAGGGGCTTTCTTTGTCTTTGGTTTTGAAACTTTGGTTTTGGTAGCTTGGGTAGGCATCTGTCTGGTCATTGACACAGATGCCACTGCTACACTAGAAGCCAAAGAAATGGTTGAGGTTGGAAGAGTAGAGACAGTTGAAATTACCTCACTTACCTGAGGTGCCTCCATTATTGGAAAGTAGAAGAGTGGTACCTCTTTGTGGTGATCTGCTCTATTGAGATCTGCAATAATTCTCCTTTCTTGAACCCAATAATCTAACTTGTTGGTTAGGTTCTCAAGCACAATATCCTCAGAGAGGTGGTTAGCAAGCATCATGAAAATTCTAGCATAATAAACATTCTTACCCCTCTTATTAAGCTCCCCTAACTTAAACCCCAACTCAAACAAGACTAGATCACTAAAATTGAAGTATTTATCAGTTACTAGCATGTAAAGCATGTTGAGCATGCAGATATTAACAGAATCAAAGTTGCTAATTTTTCCAGAAAATACTTTAGTAACTACATCACACAGAAAACTCCATTCTTTCCTAATACCCAATCTCCTAATTTTACTTAATTTAGAGGTGGAGAGTGCATAAGCCATGGAGTTTAACATGTTAACAATATCAGTGTCTGTGTGTGGAGTAGAAACAGTATTATCAGGAATCTTAAAGCATGCTTTAACAATATCACTATTAACACAGAATTCCTTACCTTTAATAGTGAAAGTGATGGTCTTGTCAGTTGAGTTGTACACTGCATTCGTCAATATTTCCTCCATAACCTCACAGTAGATAGTGGGAGACTCCAGTATGGCATATTTGAGCTTACAGCCTTGCACAAAATCCATCATTTTGTGGTAGTCGCCAGACTGCTGAATCCCATTGTTCACTAGAGCCGTGAAATTGTTCTTCTCATAGATAAAGCCAGTTTGAGATGTGATTTTGACGACTGGTGCCATTGTTAAAGAGTAAAAATTGCAGAGAGAGAGGGTAATTGCTTTTGAGAAAGAAAGAAGTTAGAGCAGATGAATTGAGAATGATAAAAGAAAAGAAATGAAAATGAATTTTGCTTTTATACTATCTCAAAAATAACTGTCAAAAATAATAAAGTAAAATGAAGTGACCAAAAAAAATTGCCCAAAATAGTCGTTTAAAAGTAAACTGTAAAAATTCCATCACTTATCCGTCGTGTTATGCTTACAAACTGTAAGTATACTCGATGGATAATGTTCAGAAAATCAACGGCTAGGAATGAGATAATTCGACGGATGAGGATAAATCAGTTATCCGAGTTATAAAAATTCCAGAAAAATAATTGATTTTATTAACAAATTGTATTCCGACGGATGATCAAACTCGATGGATAATGATCATCCGTCGGGATGTAAATTTTGACTTAGCCAAAATTTCATCCAACACTGAAAAATCAATTAAATTTATGGTTGCATTACAACTTGCAAAATATCTGAAAAGATTCAAGAGTAATTAAGCATACCTAACTCAATTACCAACTTTAAAAAGGTAGATTCATCCAGTGGCTTGGTAAATATATCTGCAAGCTATTTTTCACTTGAAACAAAATGTAGTTCCACAGTACCATTCATTACATGTTCCCTTATGAAGTGGTACTTGATGTCTATGTGCTTTGGTCTTGAATGCTGTACTGGATTCTCAGTGATGGCAATTGCACTTGTGTTATCACAAAAAATAGGAATTCTTTCCACTTGCAGACCATAGTCTAGCAAATGGTTTTTCATCCACAAAATTTGTGCACAGCAACTGCCAGCAGCAATATATTCAGCTTCAGCTGTAGAAGTAGAAACTGGATTTTGCTTTTTACTGAACCAAGACACAAGCTTGTTTCCTAGAAATTGACAGGTTCTTGTTGTACTTTTTCTATCAATTCCACAACCTGCATAATCTGCATCTGAATAATCAGTTATATCAAAACCAGAATCTCTAGGGTACCAAATGCCAAGTTTTGGTGTACCTTTGAGATATCTGAAAATTCTCTTAATAGTAATTAAATGAGATTCTCTAGGATCAGCCTGAAATCTAGCACAAAGACATGTAGCAAACATTATATCTGGCCTACTAGCTGTTAAGTATAGAAGTGAGCCAACCATGCCTCTATAACCTAAAATATCCACAGAATTTTCAGTAGTGTTTAATTCAAGTTTAGTTGCAGTGGCCATGGGAGTCTTTGCAGATGTGCAATCCATTAGTTCAAACTTCTTTAAAAGATCATAAATGTATTTAGTTTGACTAATGAACATTCCATCACTAACTTGCTTAACTTGCAAACTAAGAAAGTAAGTTAGTTATCCCATCATGCTCATTTCATACTTACTTTGCATCAATTTGGCAAACGTTTTGCAAAGTTTTTCTTCTGTAGAACCAAAAATAATGTCATCAACATAAATTTGAACAAGTATGCTAGAGCCATTAACATTTCTAAAGAATAAAGTTTTTTCTACAGTGCCTTTAGTGAAGTGATTCTTTAAAAGAAACTTTGACAAAGTGTTATACCAGGCTCTAGGTGCTTGCTTCAATCCATAGAGTGCTTTCAAAAGATAGTATACATGATAAGGTAGATTTGGATCTTCAAAACCAGGAGGTTGACTGACATAGACTTCCTCCTCCAAATTTCCATTTAGAAAGGCACCCTTGACATCCATTTAATAGACCTTGAAATTGGCATGGGCTGCATAGGCTAAGAAGATTCTGATGGCTTCAAGTCTTGCAACAGGAGCAAAGGTTTCATCAAAATCTATTCCTTCTTGTTGACAATAGCCCTTAGCAACCAATCTAGCTTTGTTCCTTACTATTATGCCATTTTCATCCATCTTATTTCTGAATACCCATTTGGTGTCTATTGGATTCTTTCCTTTAAGCTTGGGTACCAGCTTCCAAACATTGTTCCTTTCAAATTAATTTAGCTCCTCCGGCATAGCTAAAATCCAATAGAGTTCCAACAAAATTTCTTCTACCTTCTTTGGTTCTTCCTTAGATAGGAAACTGCTATATACATTCTTCTTGAGTTGCTCTCCTTGTTTGAACTCTAGAAGATACATCACCAATGATGAGCTCAAAGGGGTGATCCTTTGTCCATTTTCTTTGTTGAGGTAGATTAGCTCTAGATGAAGAGGCCTCATTGTTGTCTTGATGTGAGATTGAGTTTTGATTATTAAAAACTCCCCCTAAGTTTGTGAATCTATGTTTTGAGAAAGGGGAATTTTCTGTAAGTGATCTATTCTGACTTTCAGCTTCTTTTGATGACCCGACGGATGGTGTATTTTGAGTTCCGACGGATGAAGTTGATTGTCTCCTGATGAATGATGCAGATTGTCTGTCGACGGATGAAGCATTCTGTAACTTGATGGATGTTGAGTTATTAGCTTCATTGATTATAGATTTTTCTGCACTATCCTTATTAGTAATTTCTTGATCACTTTCATCATCACTGTCATCACTAACCATCTCCATATTTTTAAATTTGAGGCTCTCATGGTAATCTCCATCTTGCAGTCCTTCAATCTTTTTATCTTCAAACACAACATGTATTAATTCCATAACAATGTTGGTTCTCAGATTTTAGACTCTGTATGCTTTACCAACAGCATATCCAACAAAAATTCCTTCATCTGCTTTAGCATCAAACTTCCCATTTTGATCAGTTTGATTTCTCAAGATATAACATTTGCAGCCAAAGACATGAAGAAAATTTAGAATTGGTTTCTTGTTCTTGAACAATTGGTAGGGAGTCATGTATTGTGCTTGATTAACCAGAGAAATATTCTGAGTGTAGCATGCAGTATTTATAGCTTAAGCCCAGAAGTATGTTGGCAACTTTGATTCTTCAAGCATTGTCCTTGCAGCTTCAATAAGTGATATGTTCTTTCTTTCTACTACTCCATTTTGTTGTGGAGTTCTTGCTGCTGAAAACTCATGCATAATCCCATTCTCTTCACAGAATACTCTCATAACAGAATTCTTGAACTCAGTTCCATTGTCACTCCTGATTCTTCTAACTTTGAAATCAGGATGATTATTGACTTGCCTTATGTGATTGATGATTATTTTACTAGCCTCATCTTTAGACTTAAGGAAATATGTCCAAGAGAACTTTGAGAAATCATCTACAATTACTAGGAAAAATCTTTTCCTTGAGATGGACAACACATTGACTGGTCCAAACAAATCCATGTGTAGCAATTGTAAAGGTTCTTCAATTGTTGAATCAAGCTTCTTTCTGAATGATGCTTTGATTTGTTTACCCTTTTGGCAAGCATCACACAGTCCATCCTTAGAAAACTCCACATGAGAAATACCTCTAACCGGTTCTTTCTTTACAAGCTCATTCATAGTCTTGAAGTTCAGATGGGATAGCTTCTTGTGCCATAGCCAACTTTCATCTTGACTTGCTTTACTGAGAAGACAAGTAACAGATTCTGTATTTGATGAGTTGAAGTCAGCTAAGTACACATTTCCTTTTTTCACTCTATTAAGAACCACTTTGTTACTCCTCTTGTTTGTCACAACACAGGCTTTTGTATTGAAGGTTACTGAATTGCCTTTATCACAAAGCTGGCTGATACTCAACAAATTGTGCTTGAGACCATCCAATAAGGCAACCTCCTCAATAATGACATTGTCTTTTAAAATCAAGCCATATCCCACAGTATAACCCTTGCTGTCATCTCCAAAAGTAATATTTGGGCCAACTCTCTCCTTGAATTCTGTGAGCAGGATAGAATCTCCAGTCATGTGTCTTGAACAACCACTATCCAAGTACCACAGATTCTTTCTGTTTCCCTGCACACATTAAAACCAAATCAAGTTGATTTTGGTACCCAAGTTTCCTTGGGTCCATCCTTGTTAACTTTCTTCTTATGTTTCTTAGCTTTGATCTCATTTGACTTGGGGATATCAGATTCATCCTTAGTCATCTGAGTTGGACCTTTGAAACCATTCATTAAAACAGAATTATCATGCACATTTTGATTAACAGGAAATGGCATGCTATTTGCAAACATGTTATTCCAGTAGGACATGCTAAATGGCATTTGAGGCATACTAAATGCAGCATAATAAGGATTAGTTGCAAATGGCATATTAGCAAATTGTGCATTCACATTATGTGTAGACATAGCATTCAAAGGCATAGAAGGCATAGCACTCATGTTGGGAAAATAAGGTGGTACAGTCATGGAAGTATGCATGGCAAGTTTGCAATTAACAGACAGATGATTAACACTACCACACTTAACACAGATTTTTCTGGGAGCATACTTATCAGGTGTGTAGTTGTTATCTTTGTTAATCCCTACTTTCCCATTTCTATTGTTTTTATTTTTAGTCTATGTTTTAACCTCAATCTTTTCTAGTATGTCATTCAATTGCTTGATGGACAGATGATCAACATTCACTTTCTTCTCCTTCTTCACTTGACTAGATTCTCCTGAAATAAATTTTTTGGAAACTAATCCATATTTTTCATTTAACTTGAAAAGTTTGGTTTTACTCACAGGTTTACTCACAGCCGACGGATGAGGATTTATGTCACTCGACGGATAACCTTTTTGATTATCCGATGGATGACTCTCATCATCCGTCGAGTCTACATCTGTTAGAAATCCTTCAACCAAATTGGATTTCAGCTTCTCTTTACTATTTTTCTAGGCTGCATCACAGAAGGACTCAATACCTTGAACTTTGGTGATTTGAGCATGGACATCTCTAGATGATTTCCATGCCTTAATCACCTCTTGTTCACGATCAAGCTGCTTCTTCAAAATTTCTTCTTTCTTCAAGGACTCAGTTAATTCCTCCTTAGCAATCTTAAATTCTATTCTCAATTTTTCAAATTCAATAAACTGAGACTCTAGCACATTATTCCTCTTACTTAAACAAATTGTTTTCTTTGATTTTAGCATTTTCCTTAGTGAGGGACTTAAGTGTAACACGCAAGTGATATAATTCTGTAGACATGTCATTTATTGCATCATTACACTCGGCTTTAGATAAATGTGCAAGGTTAGTGGTGATTACCTGAATACTTGAAGAACTTGTCTTTGTTTCATCAGACTTGGCCATTAGGGTAGATTGACATAGCTGACATCTGCATCCTTATCCAAACCATTGGCTGCCCAGTCATTTTCTTGTGTAATAAAAGCTCTTTCCTTTTGTTTGAGCAACTTAAAATACTTCTGTTTATAATCCACAGGCTCAAACTTCTTCTCGCCGGAATCTGACTTTCTACACTCACTGGCAAAGTGCCCTGCCAAGCCACATTTGAAACACTTGAATTTTGATTTATCCACCATGTTTCTATTTGGCTTAGCTGCTCCAAAGTTCTTCTTGAACTTGAGCTTGGCAAATTTTCTGGAAAGAAATGTAAGATGTTCATCAATATCATCCATATCATCTTGGCTCAAAAAATCTTCATTTTCTGCTACCAGTCTTTTGCCCTTGTTTTCACAGACCTTTGAAGTAGACTCAACAGCTTCTATCTTCATCTCCTTCTCTTTTTCTAACTCAGCAACCAATGCAATGGACCCTCCTTTCTTTCTCCCTTTCTCCATTCTTTCATCTTGCTCTATTTCAAGCTCATAAGTCTTTAGAATGCCATACAGTCTCTCTAGGGTAAACTCCTTGTATTATTGTGAATTTCTCAAAGAGACTGTCATTGGTTTCCATTCTTTTGTAAGGGATCTCAGGAATTAGAGGTTAGAATCTTTGGTTTGGTAGACTCTTCCATGCAGCTTCAGAGCATTTAATAGATTTTGAAATCTACTAAAGATATCAGTGAGAGTTTCACCTTCTTCACAGTGAAAATGCTCATATTGCTGAATTAGTAGCTGCATCTTATTTTCTCTAACTTGTTCAGTGCCATCACAAATTATTTGAATGGTGTCCCAAACCTCCTTGGTTGTCTTTTAATTGATGATGTTGTCAAACATGTCACCATCAACTCCATTGAATAAAATATTCATGGCCTTCTTGTCTTTCCTGACTTGCTCAATATCAGGATCTGACCATTCATGCCTTGGCTTGGGAACTGATGGCTCATTTCCAGTTGCAGCTCTCATTGGTACATGAGGACCTCTCTCTATGCAATCCACATAGGCCTCATCTTGAGAAAGTAAAGGAAGATGCATCTTTACCTTCCAGTGATGGTAATTATCTTTGTCCAGAAAAGGAATCTTGACTCCAACATCCTTCTTGTTCATCTTGCTGTTTGTTGCGATCTTTAAACTCTTTGTGCTTCAAGAGCTCGCTCTGATACCAATTGTTAGTCCCTAATAATACAACAAGAATTACAGAAGGGGGGGGGGGTTGAATGTAATTCTAGCTACTTTTTGATATTAATGACAAATGGTTCCAACTTAATAATATATAAGTGTTTGATTTGCAAAGTGCGGAATGAAGAGTTAGATAAATCAAAACACAAGCAATAAAACACAAGTCTTTAAAAAATTTCTGGTGGATTTGAATGTATCCACCAGATATATATATATATATATATCAAGAGAACCCTGTGAAGCTTGAATAGCTCACAACTGCTTACAAATATGAATAACTAAACTTACAGAGAAATGCTACAGGATATAGCTTACAATTGTTTCTCTGAGAATGTATTTGCTAAGTCTTGTTGTTGTTCTACTTGCTACTCTTGTTTTATATATCACCAAGATTACATAGTAATAAGACAAGATAATAAAACAAAACCTATCAAGTCTAATACCATGCTGCTTCACTACTCTATTCCAGCATCTTTGAATATCTTCATAATAGCATGGAAATGGTAATGCTTCTTTGTTCTCAAAAACCCAGGAAAACACTCGATGCATGTGACTATGTTGTCACTGTCACCAGGTGTTTGAATTAATCATCCGTCGGGTACATGATTATCATCAGTCGGGTTGCCTTGTTGATCATCCGTCGGGTAGCTTTGTTGATCATCCGTCGGGTAGCTATTTGACACTTGACTTCATTTCATTTATGCAGAATTACAAGACATCTTATATTTACAATTAATCAACCTATTTTGCATATCTAGTTAAAGTCAACATGACTTATATGCTACTACAGAATCTATACAAAGGTGTCTGCAGAAATGTGCTACATGACTTATTGTTACATAAGCTACTCACTCGATGTATGTCAAATCATCATCCGTCGGGACTATATTAAGTCATCCGTCGGGACTATATTTGATCATCCATCGAGTGCTACATTTTTCACTAAGTTGAATCTACCAAGGTATTTTGTTAATGTAATCATCAAGTTCACAACATATTCTCAACACTTAGAATAGTCCATCAAAGCCTTCAGATTCTCTGATTGATCACCCATAGCTACTGTAGTAACCCCAATTTTTGGGAAATTTTGAAACCCTTATGAATAGTGTTTTTGCTGAATGAGAAAACTTTTCATGCCACACTATGTAGGGGTTCTGATATGGATATTCTGAGATTTTATTAGTACTTTATATGGGATATAAGTGTATGTAAAGATCGTCAGAATCCAAATCCGAACACTTTGATTTTCCCGGAAATCCAATAGATACGGAAAGAATTGAGTATAAGGTAACAGGATAAAAGTATTTAAATTAAAGGATTATAATAGAGGATCATAAAAAGGAATATAATGTATTGAGAAAGGTTAAGGGAACCTAAGTAATAAGATCCCGGGTATGATCCCTCAAACGATAAACAAAAACGAAAGTTAAGCGAACCGTATAACAGATCAGCGGTCATTAGGCAGACGATTAGGAAGTTAAACAAAGGGATTAGAGGGAGTGATGTCACCCAACCAATGAGAGGAGGACAAAGAGGGAAAGATGACATCACAACATGACATAGGCATGACATGGGAAGGAAGGAGGTGTGGTTGAATGAGAACCACACAAATTCAAGGGCAACAAGGTAATTAACTAAATCAAACACAAAAACAAGCCAACCAAGCCAAGCAAAATCATTTTTCATCAAAATCAAAAAGCAACCAAGGCATGGTTCATCTTTGCTCTCGGCTTTTTACTATTCAAAAGGCAAGGAAATTCAAAAATCAAAGATCCAAGCTTCCTAAATTGGTGAGTTAATTCCCTAATCATCTTCATGCTTAGTTAGGGCTATATCATGAGTTTAAGCCATCAATTCCTTCTCCATCTTCTTCATTTAATCAAAGAAGAAGACTATGAATAGTGTTTTCAAGTTTTTAACTTGAAAATTTTCTTGTTTTCCTTGAAGATCCAAGCATTCCTAAGACTTCTCAAAGCTTCTTAAGGCTTCCTAGCTCCTCCCACCACTTCAAGGAAGGTATATTATTTCCAAACCCTAGATTCCTATGTATTATAAGATGATTTTGATTAGTAGGGTGATATTGTAGCTTGATGTTGTGATTTAGAGTTTGGGATTTGAAATGGTATTGAATTGGAATGGTAAATGTTGTTGTTTTGATTAAAAGAACTTAAGAATGGTTAAAGTTAAGCTTAGGCATAAGTATGAATGTTAAAATTGAATTGGTTGGGGTTGTTATGATGTGATAAGGATGGATGTTGGTTGTATGTTGGATTTGAGGTTGAATTGGGTTGTGATTGTGGGTTGATTGTGAGATGATTTGGAGTTGTTTAAAATTGGGTAATCGCGTAAACATAGCCGTCGTAACGTCCGATTTTCTTTAGACTGTTTTTGTGCATAGCATTAGGACCCGAGAACCCCCTGCTAGATTATGACCATTGCCATGTCTAGATAGCTCATGTTACGAGCTTCATTTTGATATGTAGTTCGTTCGATTCCGATGCACGGTTTAGGAGAAACGACCGTTTCAAGTAACGGCGTTTCGCGAACGAAACTTTTCCCCTCGCCTTACTTTGAAACATAGGTTAAAGACCAAAAAGGGTTAATTAATGTATGAAACATTTATGATAAGTGTGTTAGGCAGTTGGTAAGACACTCGCGAAGGAATCGCCTTAAAACTCGTAAAGGTTAAATTATTAAAAATGGTGGAGCCGAGGGTACTCGAGTGACTTAAGAGAATCAGTAAGCGCAAAACAAGCGTTAGAGTCTAAGTTAGTTAAAGTATAGATTTACAAGTGACTTTGGTTTAATTCCAACTTACTTGTTGTTTATAGGTTACCAGACTCGTCCCGAGCCATTCATAACCCCCAGTCGCTCAGGAAAGTTTTCTACCCGTTATACTGTTGTTGTGATGTAAATATATGTATATGCATTATCTTGTGATAAGTGCATGATTGTTATTAGCAAATTTTGCGATATATTGGAGCATGCTGATATGGTATATATGCATGTCTGTTTCGTAATCTTGATATATATCTGTTGATTCAATTGATTCAGTTGATAATACCTATGCTAGAGGATAGCGGTAATTTGCATATACCCTTAGTATAGGGACCCAAAGGTGAAAATATTTTCTAAAACCGGGAGTCGAGGATCCCGAGTAGGTTTTGTATATATGGATATAAATATATATATATACTTATATATATATATGGTCATAGTTTTCAAAACTATTAATCGAATAAGGTTTATTCGATAACTTTAGCTTTATTTTATTATTGAATATTATTTCGAATATTATTCGAAGGCGTATGACTCCTTTATATTAAATAAATATTATTTTGAATATTCATTCGAGGACTTATGACTCCTTTTATTTTATTATCTGAATATTATTTGAATATTCATTCGAGGGCTTATGACTCAGTTTATATTATTTAATGAATATTATTTGAATATTCATTTGAGGATCTATGACTCCGATTATTTGCTGAGATATATTCTTTATTTTATTAAAGAATAAGGTGTCAATAATCAAACTTATTTTCGATTATTTAAATAAAGATAGTACTTTCATATAAGTATATCTTTGGTTATTTGATATCCATTTCAAGTATAAGTTTTAATACTTCTACTTCAATTATTTTTATAAAGATTATTCTATAAAGTGTTTTCGAGTCTTCAAAATGATTTTTAAAAGTTAGAGCGGATCCCAAAACTCATTTTTATATTTAAGATCTTCCTTTTTAAGGGGATTTAAATACTCGCTCAAAACCTGAGGGATCCGGCTCTGTGGTGTGTTTTATATTCGCAACAAGGTTGCTGTTTTGATAAATGAATTGATTACTTACCCAACACTCGGGAAGTAAAATTCTTGGAACAAGTTAATCCATTAACAGGCATCGCCTGGGAAATATCGGTGAGTTCTCCTTTCCAAATGGATACGACTTCTTGGTGGAGCCGTATCAACAAGTTTCTACTTGGGGAAAGTGGGGACGAGCTTTACGTTTCAGAGTCATGGATTTCATCTGAACTAGGAGTGGCGTAAGTGGCCGAGTAGCGCCGGCCCAGCCTTATTATATTGGCCCAAATGGCCTGGAAGTTCCGCTAAGGCGGTCCATTCCTTAGGAGTTCAGTGTTCGGTTGACAAGTAAATCCGACAGGTTCTCCTCTACATGTAGAAAATGGTGGGGTTGTACTACTACGACTGATCATCGTAAGTGGTCTTCCTGGCGCGGCAAACTCCCGTAATGAGTTCATCATCCAATTGGATAATTTCTGCAACACTACCCAGAGCACTTCGATAGAAAGGCTACGGTTGGGCGATTGTTGGGTGTTGGCAGGGTCAAGTTTTCAAAATGATGTTTACATCAAATGAAGTATCTCGTAACTTCATTTTATTTTGATAATATTTTAAAGATTTAATCTATTCAAATCTTGTCTTATAGTCTCATCTATGTGATGAACTTTTGAAATTAATTATAACTTGAACGGTGGTAGTTCAAGTAGTATTTGGAAAAGATATAAGTATATTGTAGTATTTGGTAACTTCATCTTTTAAGCTTATATCTAATTAATAATTGTCTTATGTATGACAAAGATTTTCAGAAAAACGTTGAGACAAGGTTAGATATATGAGATCACCTTGCAACGATATTTTTTTTATACAGTTATACACTGGGACTTTGTGTATATTATGCATGGAAGAGGACTTCCAATATTTTGAAAAGTATATATGTATATATATATATACTGAATATTTTGCGACTTCATCGCATTAAGATATCAACTTGGTTCATTTCTTTTGACCAAGACTTTCATGAGTACTAAGAGAAGGCTCATATACTATTAATCATTATACATATTATTTTGGTGGGCTTGCTGCTCACCCTTGCTTTCTTCTTTCATCACACAACATCAGATAGACAAGATGAACAGGACCAAGCTCCCAATTCGCGAGCGGATAGGAAACATTCCGCAGTTTCCTATAGGCGTTGATGTCGCTGTAGCTGAGGTAGGAACTACCAATAGGCTAGGCTTTCAACTTTTGATGTACCAGATTTATGTATATTTATGAATTGTAATAATGGCAAAGAACTGTAAATTTATTCAGAAAACCTTTTAAGGTGTATGGGCAGATAATTGTGGAATAAAATGACTTGTGATTACTTTTGGATGTTCATCTCTGAGACTATAACGTGTAGTGTGTGTGTTTATTGTGGGGTCACAGTACAGAGTAGTTGATTAATTATTAAGGTTGGGTGTTACTAAGGGAAATGGAACTCGTGACAACCCGGATCCCCGACCCCGGATCTGGGGGTGTTACAGCTACTACAATTGGCTCTTCAACTTTCTCTTCTTCTTCTACCTTCTTTTCTTCCTCAAAAACTTCCCTACGAATTACCACAAGTTCTTCCTCGGCTTTATCCAGTGTTCTCTTACGAGTACGCGAACGCGTATGCATACACCCTCGCTAGATCACCTGAAATAAAACAAGGAAACAAATAAGTAACGATGTCCGAGTCAATGAACATTAACGACCACTAATGGAAAGCACATAAACTAGTAATTAACACTGCAGTCCCTGGCAGTGGCGCCAAAAACTTGTTAGTTGCTAAACACGCGCTAATATTACACGCAAGTATATGAGTTCGCAAGTAGTATAAGATATAAATCAGATTCGATCCCACATAGACTGTATTGGTTAACTATCTAAATTACGCACCTAAGCAACAATGTATGGTTATTATTCAATGTTAAGACGATAACAAAGTGAGGTTAATTATAACTATGAATTACGCTAACTATTATAACTACGAGAATAAAATAGACTGAATTAATATATATGACAAACATGGGATTCTAATTTCATTAAGTACTTCATTCAATAGCCTTATTATTCTCAACCTTAGCATGCAATTGTGATGACACTAATCAGACAACACGAAACTGATAAACGCCAACTTTCGTTGCACGAGTACCATTCTACCAGACATCCACAAAAGAGATAAAAGCTGAATAGGCACCAATTATATTGAGACCCTATATGTCTATAGAATTTGACAACATAACGGTTTAAGCACAAGTTATCTATCTTGATTACATAGGGCAAGTAAGATGGTTAAAATTACCTACGAATCATGCATAACAATACATGAACCTATGCTAGCATGGCAAGTTCTGAATCCTTAAATTCATTTTCGCTTCATTAAGAATTAACACACTATCTTATAAGTTCGCGACGCTCATAAGACGAATAAGCACAACCATAACTAGGATATCATACAATCACCACACACTAAGGCATCAAATAAATTAACTAAAGAAATCCATAAATAAATCCGCTAGAACCCCACGATCACGATTAGCCCATAACAGAACTCATCGCCAACGTGGGTTCCAATGAAAACATGATATAGAAAATGTAGTCTTTATACGAACAAATAAAACCAAAATACACACAAGAATATAGGTTCAAACAAACAAGAAACAAGCATCCAAATTACAACTCAAAACAAAGATTCACAAGAATAAACTAGATCGTCTTCGCCTTTGTTGAATTATGCCAAAAAGATCTCTTGCTGTCTTCTCCCTCCATGATGTCTTCAAAACTCTGAATTATGAATTATATCTTAATAAATGACCTAAGTTATGTTTATATGGCAGTCCATGCACCCCAGGAGTCCAAAATTCAAATTGCACAAGAATCAGGATTTCTTCTATCCCGACCCAGCGCGGCCGCGAGCTTCATTAGCGCGGGCGCACTGACTTTCTGTTCCCTGGCGCGGCCGCGCACAATATCAGCGCGGGCGCGCCGACCTTCTGCCAAAAAACTTTATTTTTTTCTTCTTTATTCCTTGCAGCTTCGAGCCAATCTTTCAAGCTTTTATTCCAACACATCCTAAACACCATATTAGCATCGAAACAATGCTAATTCACCTGATTCTCAAAGTAATGCCTGAAATGCAAAAACACTTGAAAACATGTTAAAACACAAATAACTTGAGTACAAATACATCAACTCAAAACTTATTAGAGTATAAATAACTGTCATAAATGCCACTTAACAAGCCTCTACAATGAATAATTTGTTAAAATCTTGCAATGCCAGAACTGGAGTAGACACCAAAGCAGCCTTCAACTGAGTAAAAGCTTCTTATGCACCTTTCAGCACTTTCATCTTCTGAGGAGCTATAGCCTTGAGTTTCACCTTCTGATTCTTTACTTCAAATTCCATCAACAATTGTTTAAAATCCATTTCATTGTCCCTAGTGTACTCAACCATTCAATTTCCAATACCATGTCACAACTACCTAAATCAATCAGCATGACATCAGTGGTAAAAGTATTTCCTCCCACTTTCCATACTAAATCTTTGACTATATTCTTACACACTAGATGATTTCCATCAGCCACAGTAACTTCTTGACCTGGAATATCTACCATTTAACAATTTAAAGTTTTAGCTACACTAATATCTACGAAGTTATGTGTAGTCCCATAATCAATCAGAATATGTAGAGGCCTATTCTATAACCATCATTTCACCCTCATAGTAGTAAAAGATTGATTACCACTTAATGCATTAACTGATATACAGTGATCTTGCAAATTAATTGTATTTTCTTCTCCATCATCCCCATTATCATCATCAAAGTGTTCCCTTCCATCACAACTAGAAATCTCAACTGTGAATAATTGTGATTTCTTAAAATGATACTTATGACCTCTTCCATATTTCTGGTCATAGTAATAACATAGACCTTTTGCCAATTTCTCAGCCCTAACCTCAGTTGGAATGAACTGAAATGGTTTGTTAACAGGTCTCACACCTCCTGATTGAGTAGTTTGACTAGGTTTTGATGAAGGTGTAAGCAACAAAGGAGGTTTATTGGTATTTTGGATTAAAAACCGATGGTGAATACTTTGATGTATAAGGAACACTACCAAATTTGTTATTCTTGAATGGATTCTTCTTTTAATCTTGCAAACCAGTAACATATACTGGTTTAAAGGCAAAAGGTTTCCCCGCAGGTTTTAATCCTCCAATAAAATTTTCAAGAAAATATGCATCTGGTAATATATTATTATGATGTTTCATTAATGATCTCAGATCATCAAAATCATCAATATAGTCTTCAATAGTTCCTAGTTGATACAGTCTATTAAATTGTCATCCTTAAACCTAGCACTCAAGTCAATCACAAATTCACTCCAATCAACATTCCTTCTCAAAGACAAGTAGTTTGATACCCAAACTTCAGCTTTATCACTCATATACAGGGAAACAAGATCTACTTTCTGATTATTAGGAATTTAACACAAGGTAAAATACTTAACACATTTCTTAACCCAAGTTCTAGCACCAGATCCATCAAACTTAGGAAACTCAAGTTTAGGAGTGAAATTGAAGGGTTTAGGAACAAGATTACCTCCTCCATTAGTCTGAGTGCCATTAGTTGATCTCTCGGAACTTCTGTCGAACAGTTTTCAGTCAATTCTTTCATTTCACGCATCATCAGAATAATCTCATCAAATTTGCCTTCATATCGTTTTGATTTTTCGTCAAAGCATTTATCAATTGCTCGGAACTGTTCTTTGACTTGATCATCCATGGTTAAAGCTACTGCCTATGATTTTCTGGTTTGTGGCGCCAGATTAACCTACTGTGTATGAAATTTTATAACAAGATCACAGAAGTTGAGGATCATAGAGCTCTGATACCATTGAAACAGCTTTCCTATTTATTTAATAAGGATGCACTAAATTGATACAAGATAACAGCACATTGAATGATATTAAATTGAATTTACGGACAAGAAGGAAAGAGCACCAACAAGAATTGAAAATAGAAACTCAGAGATGATTCATTTCATAACAGAATGAATTTTACATGTTAGATTCTCTACTGATATATAAACCCATCAAATGAGAATGTAATTAATTTTGGCGCCAAAATGCCAAAGTTTAACTATTTGTTTGATTATTTTGACTATTCATTGACTGTGTTTTAACACTAGACTAAATTGATCAAGTATAACTTCTTCTCCTATATCATTTGTTTAGTGAGAGAAACAAGGAAGACACGAGCATTGAGAATGAAAATGAATTGAAAAAGTTTAAGGATAATCCCGGAGGATTTACAGGAGGAAGCCCACCAAAAGGGATAATGCTGTAGTTGATACTCAATCTGAAACAACTGAGAATTCAGGGTGGGAAACAGGACTTAGATGACGGTTTAAGGGAAGATAAATCAGAGGAATCAAAAAAGGAGATTCTTCCTTGGGGGGCTCAATCAGAGCTTACATCTTCAGAACCCTGACCAGAATACTGGCTACAGCTGCCAACTTTGCAATGTGTCTGCTGGGCCAGATAGATTACATCCCCGTGCGGTGCCTTGATAATTTAAATGCTCTCAGGCGGCTTAAATCTACTAAGCACTATCAACACAGGGACAGGTTTTGTCCGGATGACCCGTCCAGCCTGCCTTGTCTCTCTTCCTCAAGGATAAGGGATGTTATGCTTTTTATACTTCCCCTTACTCGCAAGAGTAGACCTCTATAACAATTCGTTAGATTCATAACCTTACCCAAAATATAACATACAAACAGAAGGGGTAGGGAGAGTTCAAACTTGAGACCTCTATTTAAACTGCACTTTGATAACACCATGTGAAAGTGCAACTCTACCAAAAACTTAAGGTGTTAAAGAAGCCACTTAATAGATCTTCTACTTGTAACAATCATAAGATTGTGCAACCCTTGTTGTTTCTCTCCAAGCTAATCAACTTTCCTTTATTAAAACAGGAATTCTTTTTATCTTAAGAGCCGTAAAAAATCACAAGTTTGTACATTTGTAGATTCCTGAGGTTGCACTTGGTTTTGAATAACTGATGCCATGCTTGATGACTTGATGTTGACTTTTCTATATTGGTCAGACTTGGAGTTTGTCATTCAGTTTCATTGTCCAAAGTTTTAATTGTTTCAATTTCATCATAGGAATAGGATAGGGTGTACTGTGGCTATTAAATGACTGCAACAGTATTCTTGTCTACAAGTATTTTTAATGAACAGCTCTCGTACATTTTTCTACAAGTATTCAATGAATAACTCTGAAATAATTTAAAAACACAGTTTTTTCAGAACATACCATTGTACAAACACTATATATAGCTCTACTCTATGCTACCCAATTATCATAACTGGTAGCCTAAGTTAAAGAAACGGCATGTGCACAAATTGGAATAAGCTTTGAAAAAAATATTTAAAGTGCTCACTTCTTTGGGTCATGGAACCCTGTTTGAAATTATAGACTATTGAATTTTTATTATAGGGACTGAAATCAGTAGAAACTTTGTCCAGGAAAATTTTATTATTATTATTATTATTATTATTTTGTGACCATAATTTGATGAATGATTATTAAGTGAATATTAACTTTCATTAAGTATGTGGATTTACTTTATTCAAGGATGGATGCACCAAAATATAAGTTTGTCTTGAAAAAACATTTTCAGATATTGCACTTGATAGTTCCAAGCAAATGTTTAAGGTTATTTAGAGTTATGAAGATAGTATTGGAGGCTACTAACAGCTAGCATATGCAAATCAGCCGAGATCAGTCCAATCCCCATAATCATGGATTGTAATTGCATTAGAACTTGTACATATATTCTTTATAATTATGTAATATTCTGTTTGATACAAGATCCACAATCAGTGGAGTGCTTCAAGGAACATACCCTTGGCTCTGTGTATATAAAGACATGTACAAATATCAGTGAAGTAAGAAAGGTTTAACATCATTATGGTATCAGAGCCATACGCTTAAACGCATCTATTGATCCTTTCTTTCTTTTTTCTCCTCGAACCACAATCTGTCAACCCAATTGTCATTCCAAACATGACTCGTTCTATTGAAATCACTCCTGCAACAACTGTGATTCAGGTCAATGCTCCCACTCACATGCCCACAAAGTTAACCACCACCAATTTTAATGTATGGCGTACACAAGTCAGGTCAGCCCTCATAGGTCTAGGAATTATTGAGTATATCGAGAAATCAATCAAAATTCCAGCCCAATTTCTAGATGGTAAGCCAAATCCTCTTTACACCACATGGAACCGTCAAGATCAGATTATCCTCAACGCTATGCTAGGAAGCTGTCATGAAACAATTCAACCTCTCATATCCACTGCTGCAACTGCTGATGAGATGTGGGAATGATTGGTTACACTTTATGCCAATAATTCTCGGTCCAGAATTATATCACTCAAAAGTCATCTTATACACAACACGTGTGGATCCCGCCCAGTTGAAGAATACCTCCAAGATATTAAGACCACTGTTGATGAATTATCCCTTGTTGGTCAGTCAATATCCGATGATGACCTTGTCCTTCACACACTAGCAGGTCTGGGAGATGACTATAAGGAACTTGCTGCTGCAATTAAGGTACGAGAGTCGCCTATGTCTTTCGCGGAAATCCATGAAAAAATTATTGATCATGAAAGAAGCTTGAAGAAAACTACAACAGAACCTACGATCGTTATAGCTAACTATGTGCAACGCAATGAAAATGGTCGATCATCATACAGCCATAATGCAAAAGGTCGGCAATTTTACAAGCCCAACAATTATGGTCAACGCAATAATTTTCAAGGTAATGCTCGTTTTCAAAATAACTCTAATGCACGCACAAACTGGACATCTCGGCCACAATCAGGTCCAAAATCATCAACCTACTGCTCTTTTTGTGATTTGTATACACACGGCACTAAAGAATGCAGAAAGCTATCTCGCTTCCTCAAGGAAAATGATATCGCAGTGATTAATCCGGTTGCACATGCCACTCGTGTCACACCACAAGCATCACAACAATGGCTTTTTGATACAGGAGCGTCACACCACGTGACTCCTGATATGGGTAATCTCCATCAATATTCTGACTATGGTGGACCAGATGAAGTTCATGTTGGTAATGGTTCAGGTTTGCCGATAACTCATACTGGCACATCTATATTAAATTCTGGCACCTGTTCTTTTGATCTAAAAAATGTTCTCTGTGTTCCAACCATCAATAAGAACTTGATCTCTGTTTTGTGCCACTAATAAGGTTTCTGTTGAATTTCTTCCCCTACAGTTCTTGGTAAAGGATCTCAGCACGGGGGCGACTCTTATGCGAGGGGAGAACCAAAATGATGTTTATTATGCCACATCTACAAGTTCACCAACTTTAAATATCACCTTAAAGTCTCAGATTGAGGAGTGGCATCATCGTTTAGGCCATCCCTCATTTTCAATTCTTCGTTCCTTTTTGCTTGACAATAAACTCATGTCTAGTGTTCCTGTTGATTACAAATTACATTGTAATGCATGCGCTTGTAATAAAAGTCATAAACTTCCATTTGGAACTTCTTCTCTTACAAGTACTCAGCCTTTGCAATTAATCTACACAGATGTTTGGGGACCAACTATATCTTCTGTTGATGGTTTCAAATATTATATCATCTTTGTTGATCATTATACCAAATATATATGGTTATATCCCATTAAATAGAAATCTGATGTCAAGTCCATATTTCAACAATTTAAGTTGATAGTGGAAAAATTCTTTCAATTACCGATTATTTCCTTATACAGTGATAATGGTGGTGAGTATCAGGCACTTACTCCCATCTTAAGCTCATTTGGCATCTCTCACTTTACCACACCACCGCATACACCAGAACATAATGGTCAGGCTGAACGAAGACATCGTCATGTTGTTGAAACGGGTCTTACTCTACTTCATCATGCTTCAATGCCATTGACTTTTTGGTCTCATGCATTTCAAACTGCAGTTTATCTGATTAACCGAATGCCTTCCAAAATATTAAACTTCAAGACATCATATGAACTACTATTTCATAACATGCCATCATTTCACAGGTTAAAAATATTTGGTTGCTTGTGCTATCCTTGGTTGAAACCATACAATCAATCAAAAATTCAACCCAAATCTAGACCCTGTATTTTTCTAGGTTATTCATCATCGAAATCTGCCTATAAATGTCTTGATGCATCTTCTAACCGATTGTTTCATTCTAGGCATGTCAAGTTTGTTGAACATATTCTTCCTTTGGCAGGTACATCGAATGGTTCTCTCCCAGCTACAGAGTTGATTCTAACCGATTTTTCTTTCAGGAACAAACACAACGCACATCACACTCAAACACCTAACCTTCCACTTCACCCCACCTTACATATACAAGAACCTGCCCAGACTATTACACCACCATATGCCACCCAAAATGACCAACCAACCCCAGACACAGTTACCCATAATGAACCATCATCAACGACAAGTTCACCTCCATCCTCATCGTCACAGTCTTCATCTTCTGAAAACTCACCTACTTACACATCAACACCTAATTCCACTAATGAACTTGACAACCGTGTCACTCGTGTGCGAAAGAATAATCCCAAGTACTTTAATCCAAATTTTGTCAACAACACGGTTATCAAACATGGCCAATCATTTATCCCATCAAAACATCCTACACCAACCTCTTTGGAACCCACCTGTGTTAGTCAAGCAATGCAAGATAGTAACTGGAGAGATGCTATGAACACAGAATTTAATGCACTATTACAAAATGGAACATGGGATCTCATTCTGAATGATGGCAGCAAAAATTTGGTCGGATGTAAATGGGTGTTCCGAATTAAACGAAAACCAAATGGCACCATTGAGAGGTATAAAGCTCGACTCGTGGCCAAAGGTTTTCATCAACGGCCAGGAATTGATTTCACAGAAACATTCAGTCCAGTTGTGAAACCAACAACAATCAGAATTGTGCTTTCTCTTGCTCTTTCCAAAGGTTGGTCATTTCAACAATTAGATGTGAACAATGCTTTCTTACAAGGGACCCTCAATGATGAAGTCTATATGATACAACCCCCAAGATTCATTCATAAATCTTTTCCAAATCACATCTGCAAGCTTAAGAAGCCAATATATGGCCTGAGACAAGCTCCTCGAGATTGGTACAAGGAATTAAGTTCGTTCTTGTTGGCAAATAAGTTCACTAACTCCATCTCCGATGCCTCATTATTCATCTACAATCGAGACAATGTTACTACATATATTCTCGTATATGTTGATGATATTGTGATTACGGGCAATAATAACAACTTTTTAGCAGATTTATTTCGTAGGTTCTCTGCTCGTTTCTCTCTCAAGGACCTTGGATCTCTAAATTATTTTCTAGGGGTGGAAGTAATTCATTTGTCACATGGCTGTTTTTTGTCCCAACAAAAATATATCCGGGATCTTCTACAACGATTCAAACTCGATGGCGCCAAAGAAGTTGCTACTCCCATATTCCCGTCTTCATCACTACAATTGAATGATGGTAGTGCAGATTCCGATCCTACACTTTTCCGTCAGTTGGTAGGTGCTCTTCAATACTTATCAATCACGAGGCCGGATGTCGCCTTTGCTGTCAATAAGTTGTCTCAGTTCATGCATAAACCATCACAGTTACATTGGCAAGCTTTAAAAAGGGTGGTTCGTTATCTTAAAGGCACTCTATTCCATGGATTACTACTCAATAGAAATGTGCCTTTAACATTGACCGGATTTAGCGATGCAGATTGGGGTGGTAATAAAGATGATTTATCTTCAACTACTGCTTATGTGATTTATTTGGGTTCCAACCTTGTCTCTTGGAAATCATCTAAACAACGTACAGTTGCTCGCTCATCTACGGAGGCTGAGTATCGTGCTCTTGCTCATGCTTCTGCTGAAATTCAGTGGATTCAAAATTTACTTCACGAACTTGGCGTCTCTTTTCCACAGCCTCCTACTATCCACTGTGACAATATTGGTGCCACTTACCTTAGTGCTAATCCCGTTTTCCATTCGAGGATGAAACACCTTGCCTTGGATTATCATTTTGTTCGGCAACAGGTACAAGCCGGCAAACTCAAGGTCTGCTACATATCCACAAAAGACCAGCTCGCTGATGCCATGACTAAACCTCTCTCTTCGCAACGATTTTTGTTCCTACGGCACAAGATTGGAGTCTCCGACGGATCCTCCATCTTGCGGGGGCGTAACAGCTAGCATATGCAAATCAGCCGAGATCAGTCCAATCCCCATAATCATGGATTGTAATTGCATTAGGACTTGTACATATATTCTTTATAATTATGTAATATTCTGTTTGATACAAGATCCTCAGTGGAGTGCTTCAAGGAACATACCCTTGGCTCTGTGTATATAAAGACATGTACAAATATCAGTGAAGTAAGAAAGGTTTAACATCATTAGCTACAACTCTATATAGCTAGTGCTTTTAAAAGATCGGAGTGTTTTGGTTTTTCTGAGTGACGAGCTACTAGCTTTCATAAAGAGGAATTGTTTGCCATCTAATCACAATAAATTGTTTTTCACATGGATATATGATGTATCACTTGTAGTATTGGATGTTGGATGTGGGGTTGCTAGTTTTGGAGGTTTTCTTTTTGATAGAGATGTGCTGACCATGTCATTTGCCCCAAAAGATGAACATGAAGCCCAGGTTCAGTTTGCACTTGAGACAGGAATTCCTGCTTTATCTGCTGTGATGGCCACGAAGAGGCTTCCTTTCCCTGGGAGAGTTTTTTATATTGTTCATTGTGCACGTTGTAGGGTTCCATGGCACACTCAAGGTAAGAGGCTTCTCATCTAATCCATTATTTCCATATGTATGCTATAACTCTTCATATTTTGCGCTTCTTGTCCCAATTTTTGGCAGAAATGAAGAAACTTACAAAGGCATTGTGCTGGGACCTTATGTCTGTCTGTCTGTCTGTCATTAAGGATAGAGTAAATAAGGTAGGTGTTGCTATCTATCAAAAGCCTAGTTCTAATGAGTGTTGTGAGAAGAGATCAGAGATGGAGCCACAACAATGCAAAGAATCCGATGATCCCAATGCAGCCTGGTATTATCTCTCTACCTAATTACAATCCTGAACATCAAAACTTTGTCGGGGTTTTTCAAATACATCTATTTTTCCAGGAATGTGCCGTTGCAAGCATGCATACATAAAATACCTATTGGGGCATCAGAGAGAGGGTCACAATGGCCAGAACAGTGGCCTGCAAGGGCAGAGAAGCCACCGTACTGGTTATTAAGTTCACAGGTTGGAGTTTATGGAAAAACTGCACCTGAGGATTTTACTGCAAACTATGAACACTGGAAACACGTAGTAACAAAATCATATATGTAGGTGGGATGGGGATAAACCGGTCTACTGTAAGAAATGTCATGGATATGAGAGCCATATACGGAGGGTGAGCAAAATGCTTTCATGCTCCCATGTTCTTCCTTTAAAAGTATATAATTATTTTATGCAGAATATGCACAAAGCAGCATGAATTTGTAGTTGCGGGATTTTTGTGATCAAGACCCCTCATAACAAGTTAAGGAATAAGAACTTTGTATTATTAATTTATTATGCAAATCATTGGTTTGAGTCCAATCTGAATTCCTATCTGTTATACGATGATATGCATGAGATCTCAAGGAATCCTAATTGCAATTTTTTCTTCCCTGTGTTGCCGTATCAAAGTATTGTCAGTATGTTTAATATGTAATGCGACACCGGACATGATTTTACATTGTTGGTTGATTTTGTTCACCATGTTTCCATGTCTGAATTTGAAAAGATTTGTTTCATTAAAATTCATGTTACCTAATGTGGATAAATGTGATTGTGCTGCTGCCCTGAAAGACATGAATGTCTGGGTCATGAATGTAGTTAACATTGACACTGCTGATACACTACCAATTATATGTGAACGAGGGCTATTTGGAATATACCATGACTGGTGTGAATCATTTAGCACTTACCCAAGAACATACGATCTTCTCCATGCAGATCATATCTTCTCCACTATAAAAGGAGAAGAAGTGAGCATCTTTTTGCAAAAAAGATGATACTTGTTCAAAAGCTTTCACCAGTAGTCCTTCAAGCTCATAACCATACTAATCCTGTCATGGGTATTGCAGATGTAACCATGAGGCATTTGTTGCAGAGGTTGATCAGATTCTAAGGCCAGAAGGTCACCTTATTGTGCGGGATAATGTTGAGACCATCAGTGAACTTGCATGTTTAAGTCTATGCATTGGGAGATTGGAATGACCTACTCTAAGGAGAGTGAAGGATTGCTGTGTGTGCAAAAGAGCATGTGGAGAAGCAGTGGCAGTTCCATATGCAATTCATATGCATTCTTTCTCTCAACAGGAAGAACAGGTACAGGTATAACCTTTTTTTGACTAAAATTATATCCATAGTAGTAGTGCTTCCTTTGGTTAATCTAGTGAGTTGGTTGTAAACTTTTCAGTTGTTAATTGCTTTACTAGGATGGCAAAGGCCATTTTCGTGGGGCTCGTTTATCGGGTCAGTCCATACTCCAGAGGTTCTGGTGTTTGGCTTTTTCGCACTAATCTTCCTTAGCTGGCTTCTTTGCAATATTAGTATATACTTACCAAATTAGTTCCCAAAAAAGTTACAAAATGCCACGTGTAAGGGTTTTATTGGCTATATGAAAATGGACCCCCTGTATTTACATCAAAAACACCAATAAAATCATTCTATACGGCCACATCAGCCATGACACGTTATTTTGTAATAATTTTTTGTGCCTCCAGCATTACTCTAGAGTTATTGATGATATATTGAAACGCAATCCGTTTTTATGTAGTACACGCGCAATTGAATTAACCCACTATTAATAAACGAATCAAGTAAATTAGATCACTGTGTCTTCATTTGTTTTTTAGAATACTTCAATCAATCAATAAACCTTACCAATTTGATCATAACATGTTTTTTAAAATAAGAACCTAAACAGTCAAATTCAAGCATTGTAACCTGACATAAATGTAAAACTACAATTGGGTGGAACATTTCCTCAGCATTTTATGACATATCAAAAGCTTTAAATAATTTGATTATTACCTAATATATCATACAAATATATCATACAAATATAAGTTCAGAAGTCTCTGGACTCATAAATAAAGTACCAATAAAAATTATCATATCCCTTAATTTATAACTTTTCTTCATGTTAAACATAAGTTCTGAGTTAAAAAAATTTGAGAAAAGAAAAAACAGTAGTGAATAACTAATATTATGCTATAATTGGACAGAGCCTAATTTTTTTCCATATGGCATTTTGCCTCTGCCAGATCTGATAACACGAATAGAAAACGCAAGGTAAAATGATTACGCATTCCAATTTCAGCCCCAGATGTACATAGCAACCCCATTAAAAGGACAATTCGATATTGCAAAAGCTTCTCCTCTTATTTTCTTTCTAAGTTTGGTTTTTTACTAAAAAAAATCTTACATCCATTGGTGCCAAAATTCAATTAAAATCCGGATGGATATCATCTTCAGCTGTCCGATCATGCAAGGTGGTGCAAAATGCAACATCACTCCATTGACCTGGATGAATCTTCTGAGATAGGACCATCAAGTCAGCATTATCGTCATCTTCTTCTGTAATGTAGTCGGTCCATTTAGAACTTGCACCCGCCTTTTGCCCAAGTTTTGATGGTGCTTTAGCTGCAAAATGGTTATCACCGTCTTCTTTACCTATGTAGTCTCTCCATTTTGATGCTCCTGCTTCTTCCGAAGATTGGCGTCTCGTTAGCTCTTTTTCTGAAAAAATGGCAGCAGCATGTAAAGGCTTTTCCTTGTCTTCAAAAAGTCGGTGCTTGTATAAATTGCTACGGGCAATCATGTCGGTGGCTTGTTTCATGCCAGCCCTCTGGTTTGAGTCCATTATTGTTCCTCCAGATTTGGTTGGTTCTTTCTCTACAAAGGGGAAAATAAGTTGTATAAAGAACAAAGACTACACAGGTTTAGACCAATGGCCTAACTACAACTCCAGAAGTCAGATTCACCTAAATCACCAAGTCAAATAAATAGATCAAACACTTCAGGCTAGGCAACACAATTAAAAAGGGAAGAGGGAGACACACAATTGAGCGTAATAAACATGGTTCAAAACAAGAAATGAGGTCTTATATAATTACTGATCTTAGCTTTGCTGTTCACTGCAACTAATAATATCATATATCCAAGTACAAAGGTATATTTTGGATGATCATGTTACCAGTATAAAAATGTAGAAGCTTGATTTCAATTAAGCATTTTGAGGAAGACAATGGATATGACACAATCAGCAGAACACAATCCAACTGTACCACAACCTTTCTCAGTCAAGGAAAAGGAAAAAACAGTCCAACTATTACAAAACCTTAAGCTACTAAGAGAAAAATATGACATACTGACTATGTATGTCCATCATGTTATATATCAATAGTCAATACCTCTTCAATGCAAACAATGTCAAATGACTTTTGAAATGAATAATGTTGTAGTTTTGGAAATTAGTTAAATTTTGTGTGCTTCACAAGCATATATTTATGAAAAAATAGCATTAATGATAACAGATCAAATGATTTTAAATCGTAAAACAAAAAACGACAAACTGTTTGCAATTATACTTGTAAGGACACAAATACAATCTCAAACCAACAATAAACAATTTAACAAATAATATACCAACACGTGTAGTTTCTTTGCTTGAAGCAGACTACCCAATCGACATACTTTACATAAGAATAATAAATAAATTTAACTACAAGAACCTTTTGTTGAGAAACTCACTAACAAGTATAGCAACATAGAGGCAAGTGTATAAAGAATTTAACAAGTTTAGGCCAAGACCACAGTTAACAAAACAAAATATGCAGGTAAACAAAATCAGTAACTGAAATAACGTAGAGAGAAAGAAAGTTGTACCCGAAAACATAGCTTTCAACGGTGACTGAAATAAAGGTTTACAGATACAAAACGCCAAGAAAATGATTACAGCTGAGTCACCAGGCCTTGCTCGAAGTCCTGGCTGCTCTTGAAGAGATTATTGCCCCCTACCTACTGCGTTTGGGATGTGCGCAATATCTCCACCAGGATAAAACAGCTCGGAGTTTATGTTAACAGCAGCAACAAAACCTCCACTTCGACCAGCACCTCAGTCGCCGGAAAATATCAGCACTTCAGTTCTTGTGGGAGAGAAATGCAGAGAGGTTGAAGAGAAGAGATGAGAATGTAGTGTGTTGTTTCTTTTTTATTCATTCAGTTTAGCCTCTATTTATAGGAGAGGAAAAATGAAACTGTCAACACACTTAATGTCTGAATTAAACTGCTTCATTAATAAAAAATAAAAAACTGATCAGATTTTGAATTCATTAATGAAAAAATCAAAACTGATCAGCTTTTGAATTTAAATTATTTGTAACAGCTTTTCACATTAACACCCACATTATTATCAGAACTTAAGTTAAGTTCTGATTTAACTCATCAGTACTTAAGTTCTGATTCGACTCATCAGTACTTAAGTTCTGATTCTGATATCAGAACTTGTTAAGTTCAGATTTTATTCATCAGTTCTTAAGTTCTGATTCTAATATCAGAACTTGTTACAGATCAGATTATTTGCAGGTTCAATATATTTAGACTACTTCAGAACCCAGCCCAATAATCCAATCACCGATAAATAAATTCGAATTAAAATAATTCTCAAATAAATAAAATCCTCGCCCAGGTCGCCTCGCGTACGCGAGACGCCGAGACATTCGCCCTTCGACCCGACCCGGTCCGGTGCGGTGCGTGGCGGGGCGGGCGCGTGTGTGTGTGTGTGCGCGCGCGTGAAGCACACAACAACACAATGGACCATCACACACCTTAGTAGTTGTATACTACTCATGTGGGTAATACCATATAAAGCACACAACCCCCTTTATTTATTTCAATGTGGGACAAACATTCTCAAATTTTCCAAGCTTTTCCAAGCTACTTTCAACTCTCATTTCATATGGATTTCATTAAGAAAATTCTTAAAACCATACATGAAAATTTAAGTTCAAATATCATTGAACAATTTCCAATCATTAGATTTTAGGATTAACATCAAGAACATAATTAAATTAAGCTCTAAAATCCTAATTTTCTAACAATCCCCCACAAATCCATACAGAAATGTGATCAATTTCCCATCATGACTTGTTTTTCAGAGTCGGTACCCTTCCGGGTTTGAACCCTCCTAATTCCTCTACTTCAATGGCTATCGGACTCTGATGGAATGTTTCACCTTGAATCTTAATCCGTTTAGTATAACCATATTCCATAGACGACGACAAGTCAAAGGTTATGGTGCCAATCTACGGCTTTGAGACATTAATGGTCATGTCTCGATCCTGTTCGTCGAATGCTTCAAGGATTAACCCTATCCTCTAATTGCGACCACACAATTACATTCGCTTAGCTGGGCATCTCCAGAGATATACTGCCTCTATCTCGTCAAATGACTTGATCCCATTCAGAGTTTTAACACTCTTGCTTTTCTGGCAGTGTCAGTACCTTCTAGGTTTACAGGGGATAGACTCAGATACTATAGTATCATCTATGTAGCAAAGGTACTACCAACTCATCCTTACAGCTTGTTATTACCCATTGAATACACTTCGAGGGATCTCCTCTCATGTGTATTGGGTTCCCACTGTTGATGAATTATGATGGGTTGACAATCCCATCCCCAACCTTGACTTAAGGACCACTGCAGGTTCCAGTCCTTTAGTAAGAGGATCAGCTATATTATTCTGAGTTCCTATGAACTCTATAGCTATGATCCTATCAGTCACTAAACCCCTTATAGACTTGAGTCTAACTTGGATGTGTCTCTTAGTTTTAGCATTATGCTTTTTACTGCTAATCTTGTCGATAGTTGTTCGACTATCACAGTGAATAGCAATAGCAGGGAGCGGTCTGCTTACTACAGGTATTGCAGACATAAGTCCGTGTAACCATTCAGCCTCCGTCCCTGTGGCATCAAGTGCACACAACTCAGCCTCAAAAGTAGACCGAGTAACAATAGTCTGTCTGCTTGACTTCCAGGATATTGCTCCACCATCCAAGGTGAACACGTATCCAATCACTCCATTGGAACCAGACTTCTTAGCTATCCAACTTGCATCACTGTACCCTTCAAGCACACCAGGAAATCTCCTGTAGTGTAAACTAAGGTACATTGTGCCTTTTAGATATCTAAGTACTCTATCAAGAGCATCCCAATGAGTTCTGTTTGGACAGCTTGTATATCTCGCCAATTTAGACATAGAATATGAAATATCTGGTCTAGTACAGTTAGCAAGATACTGCAAGCTCCCAATAATCTGAGAATACCTTAACTGAGACACAGGCACTCCTGAAGTATTCTTGACAAGGGCAACTTCCGAATCATAAGGTGTACTAGCGATTCTACACTGTGAATAACCATATTTCTCAAGTATAGATTTCTCTATATAATGAGATTGAGTCAAGGTTATTCCTTCAGTGGACTGAATCAATTTGATTCCAAGAATCACACTTGCCTCACCCATATCCTTCATTTCAAAATGCCTTTTCAAGAATTCTTTAGTCTCGTTAATAATCTCAATATTGGTTCCAAACAATAAAATATCATCCACATATATGCACAAGATAACACACTCATTACCTTTAACTTTAGTGTAGACACACTTATCACTTTCATTAATCTTATAACTGAAAGGCAATATAGTTTCATCAAACTTTTTATGCCAATCTCTGGGAGCTTTTTTCAAGCCATAGATGGACTTGATCAACTTACATACTTTCCTTTCATTGCCTGATGCAACAAATCCATCAGGCTGATCCATATAAATCTCTTCCTCAAGTTCACCATGAAGAAAAGCCGTCTTTACATCCATCTGATGAATGATAAGACCATGGACTGAAGCCAATGCTATAAGCATTCGGATTGTTACCATTCTTGCAACCGGAGAGTATGTATCAAAATAATCAATTCCTTCCTTTTGCTTAAAACCCTTAGCTACCAGTCTAGCTTTGTACTTATCTATTGAGCCGTCAGGGTTCAACTTCCTTTTAAAGACCCATTTGCACCCAATAGTAGAACACCCAGGAGGGAGATCAACCAACTCCCATGTTCCATTGGAAACAATAGAGTCAATTTCACTCTTGACAGCGCCCTTCCAGTGCCTTGACTCAGAAGAATCCATAGCTTGCCGGAAAGTTAAAGGTTCGTCCTCGATATTGTAAGTGATGAAATCACCTCCAAAATCCTTGACTATTTTTGCACGCTTACTTCTCCTTGGTTCCTCTAATTCCTTAGGAATAGAGCTACTACTAGGTTCCGCCCCCACATTTGTCATCTTTTCCACATGATCAGGAATAGAACTTGATGTGTGAGTAGGATCTTCCTCAGAAGTCGTTTCAGGTATTCCAGTCTTCATAGGGTAGACATCCTCAAAGAATGTCGCATCTCGAAATTCAACTATCGTGTTTGCCACTATACCATCTATGTCAGATTTTAACACTAAAAATCTCATAGCTGTAGTGGTTTCAAGATAGCCCAGAAAGATACAGTCAACAGTCTTTGGACCTAGTTTCTTTCTCTTGTGTTCAGGAACAAGCACCTTAGCAAGGCACCCCCACACACGAAGATACTTAAGACTAGTCATCCTGCCTTTCCATAACTCCAAGGGTGTTTTATCCATGTGTTTCAGAGGGACTCTATTCAAAATATGGCAAGCCGTATTTAGAGCCTCTCCCCACATGTATTTAGGCAACCCAGAGTTAATAAGCATACTATTAATCATATCTTTAAATGTTCTGTTCTTTCGCTCAGCAACCCCATTAGACTCAGGTGTGTATGGTGGAGTAACTTCATGAACTATACCATTGTTTGCACAAAATTCATTAAAAGCATTACTCGTATACTCACCACCTCTATCAGATCTCAATCTTTTAAGTAACTTACTAGTTTGTTTTTCTACTTCAGTTTTATATATAATGAATTTACTAAGTGCTTCATCCTTATGTCTAAGTAAATAAACATAACAGTATCTACTACTATCATCTATAAAAGTAATGAAGTATCTAAACTGGTCCTTGGTCAACACACCACCAAATTCACAAATATCAGTGTGTACTAAATCTAACAAGTCTGAATCCCTAACAACGTTATGAAAAGGTTTCCTTATCTGTTTAGCAGACACACATACTTGACATTTAGAATTCTTTTCTATGGTATATTTTGGAATCAACTCTAAGTTCATCATGTTCTTAAGAGCACCAAAGTTTAAATGACCTAGTCTAGCATGCCATATATTTGAGGATTCAATACAATTAACAGTAGGAATAACATTATTATTCAAACTTCCCAAAACGGGATCCGCATTAATAACAAATAAACCATTTGACAAGTAACCCTTGCCAAAGAATGTACCAGTGTGAATAAGAACTACTTTATTACACTTGAACGAAATTTCAAAACCACTAGAAACTAAACAGCTTCCACTTATTATATTTCTACGCATGTCGGGAACATGATGCACTCTCGTCAGAGATAGAATACGTCCTGAAGGGAACTTCAGATCCACGTTTCCAACTCCATGTACTTGAGCAGCACTAGCATTCCCCATCTTCACAGTCAGGCTATGACTCTGTTGATAAGATACAAATAAACTAATATCAGCACAAATATGTACATTAGCTCCAGTATCTATCAACCATTCATTTGACAGATAGGTAGAAAATATCACAGGGTTGTAGGATACATACCGGTCAACGTTGGTTTCAGAAGCCGTAGCCTCACCAACAACCATGTTCACTACAGGCCCACTTGCGGTTCCAAGCACAACATTTGCTTGTGCTACCTCGGTTTTCTTCGCTTTCTTCGTAGGGCAGTCCTTACTCCAGTGCCCAACCTGCCCACAAGACCAGCATGGTTTGTTTGCCTTGGGTTTCTTGGCCTTGTCCTTGTCACTCTTAGGTTTATTACTATTAGCTTTCTTAGCAAAAGCCTTCCTCTTTTGTCCTACAGTTACTATGTTTACCTTCGAGGTACCGTGTTCAGTTGGCATCACATGTCCCTGTTTGGACTTGTGTTGTTCTTGTACCGAGATGTCCAGCATAAGGTTGGTCCAGGTGATCTCTCCTTTCTGTCTTTTCAGGGAGAGAGAGAACTCTTCCCAAGACTTCGGGAGTTTTTCAATCACACTCATCACCTTGAACTTCTCCGGGAGATTCATTCCAGACTCCTTCAAAGCATGCACTATCATCTCGAACTCATGCACCTGCTCAGTCATGGACTTATTGTCCACCAGCTTGAACTCGAGGAACCTTGCCACAGAATACTTTTCTAGAACTTCTGAGTCAGTATTATGTGTCTGGTCCAGCTTCTCCCATAAGAGTTTTGCAGAGTAGGCATCAGAAGAATAGACATCAAACAAAGTGTTTGTTAGTGCCGCAAGAATGGCCGCTCTAGCCACTCCATCCTTCTCAGCCCACTTCGCAAAAGCCTTAACTGTGTCAGCCTTCTCTTGATCCACTACTGGTTTCTCATATTCCACAACCGGCCACAGACCCTTTATAGTCAACCACAGCTTCATCCTTTTCTGCCAGCGAGAAAAGCCAATGCCACCGTTGAATTTCTCCGGTAAACCGGTTAGTTCAACAGCCTGTGGGAAACTATAGGTGGTCCAATCAATGGCCCCAGCAGTTACACCCGAACTGCTACCACCACCAACGATAACCTCACTTTCGTTAACCATTATGCTAAATTCTAAATAACCAATAATCTCTTCAAGAATGTTGAGAAACTCACTAACAAGTATAGCAACATAGAGGCAAGTGTATAAAGAATTTAACAAGTTTAGGCCAAGACCACAGTTAACAAAACAAAACATGCAGGTAAACAAAATCAGTAACTGAAATAACGTAGAGAGAAAGAAAGATGTACCCGAAACCATAGTTTTCAACAGTGACTGAAATAAAGGTTTACAGATACAAAACGCCAAGAAAATGATTACAGCTGAGTCACCAGGCCTTGCTCGAAGTCCTGGCTGCTCTTGAAGAGATTATTGCCCCCTACCTGCTGCGTTTGGGATGTGCGCAATATCTCCACCAGGATAAAACAGCTCGGAGTTTATGTTAACAGCAGCAACAAAACCTCCACTTCGACCAGCACCTCAGTCGCCGGAAAATATCAGCACTTCAGTTCTTGTGGGAGAGAAATGCAGAGAGGTTGAAGAGAAGAGATGAGAATGTAGTGTGTTGTTTCTTTTTTATTCATTCAGTTTAGCCTCTATTTATAGGAGAGGAAAAATGAAACTGTCAACACACTTAATGTCTGAATTAAACTGCTTCATTAATAAAAAATAAAAAACTGATCAGATTTTGAATTCATTAATGAAAAAATCAAAACTGATCAGCTTTTGAATTTAAATTATTTGTAACAGCTTTTCACATTAACACCCACATTATTATCAGAACTTAAGTTAAGTTCTGATTTAACTCATCAGTACTTAAGTTCTGATTCGACTCATCAGTACTTAAGTTCTGATTCTGATATCAGAACTTGTTAAGTTCTGATTTTATTCATCAGTTCTTAAGTTCTGATTCTAATATCAGAACTTGTTACAGATCAGATTATTTGCAGGTTCAATATATTTAGACTACTTAGCCTATTTCAGAACCCAGCCCAATAATCCAATCACCGATAAATAAATTCGAATTAAAATAATTCTCAAATAAATAAAATCCTCGCCCAGGTCGCCTCGCGTACGCGAGACGCCGAGACATTCGCCCAAATCGACCCGACCCGACCCGGTGCGGTGCGGGGCGGGCGCGCGCGTGTGTGTGTGTGCGCGTGAAGCACACAACAACACAATGGACCATCACACACCTTAGTAGTTGTATACTACTCATGTGGGTAATACCATATAAAGCACACAACCCCCTTTATTTATTTCAATGTGGGACAAACATTCTCAAATTTTCCAAGCTTTTCCAAGCTACTTTCAACTCTCATTTCATATGGATTTCATTAAGAAAATTCTTAAAACCATACATGAAAATTTAAGTTCAAATATCATTGAACAATTTCCAATCATTAGATTTTAGGATTAACATCAAGAACATAATTAAATTAAGCTCTAAAATCCTAATTTTCTAACACCTTTGATATTCACATAGAAAAGAGCAAGGAATATAAAAGTAGACACCTAACCAGTAATTCTCTAATATAGCTATGTAAGGATACAATTTGCTACAAATGACACAAAGAGACGTACGTACAAAAAGGAAAACACAACAAAAGTAAACAAATGACTGCCATGAAAATCATAATCCGCTTACAGATATTGTATCCTTCCTGTGTTTTTCAACTTATAGGAGTAACATCTTTCACAAAACATTAACTCTATCTTTACCTTGAAAACTGAAACAGGTCCTTGAAAACATTAACTCTATCCGTATCTCTTGGTCGACTAGTATAAATTAACATGTATAGACACGTTAGCCATTATAAGTATATTACCATATGTATATACATATATATCCTCTGACTACTTCATAGAAGAACATGATTACAAATTCAAGCGGCGGAGCCAACTATAACTAGCTTATACTTGAAAATAACTCCTGCATACTCACTTAAACTAACAACACTGTCAAATAAAATCAAACAATATATCCATTCATTCACATTTTACTCACCATTACCTAGCGAATTAAGTTGCTTATACGAACTCCTCTTTCCAAAATCCGGCATATAAGAGTTGTTATTCCTCTTTCCAGCAGAAGATGACGAATAATCACTCAACTTGGGTTTCTTAAACACCGCCTCAGGCAATTTTGTAACAAACTTTTCATCAAACACATTTCCTGCACACAAATACTTCATTAACCGGATAAAATCAATCATCACTAACATTCCATATAAACACAATTCACTTACCTAAACTACGTGCATTATCAATATACTTATCTACTTCTTCGTCTTCGGGATCAATGTACTCGGTCCAATCGGTCCGTTTCTTGTTCTGATTGTCAAGATTAGCTTGTTTGGGAGACTCCGAAGCTAGGGTTTGTTCATCGAATCCGAGAGATTGGCTTTGGTCGGCTAATTGGCGAGACATATTGAAGGTCTGAACGACTTTGCGAACGTCTTTAGCCATGTATGACTGAGCGAAGACTTTTAAAACTGATTGTTTCTGGTTGCAGACAACGCAAGTCCATTTGTTGCTGCTCTTCTTCCTCTGCTTCACCTGTATGTATCCAAACAGTTATAACACCATATGCATATGAGAGTGAGAGTGAGAGAGAGAGAGAGAGAGATAGAGAGAGAGAGATGATTGCCTGCATAGTGGAGCACTGACAGCACTGAACAGCAATGAAGATGATGGAAGCCATTCGATTTCTCCCCCTCTGTTTATTTTGGAGGGATCTCTGTTTACATTTGAATTTGAATCGAAATTATTTTGTTCTACTGATTTAGGTAAATTTATCGGAAATGCAGCTGTTAGCCTATTTGTATATAAATTAATTAAAATGATTATTTTCTAAAAAGTCGGTCAACTTTAGCGGATAGAGTACACAATTGTAGTATTTTAGACTAAATTACACTTTGGGTATCCAAAGAATTATTAAATTGCACGGTGATGAAATTGACTTGTCGAGATCTCTGAGTTCTCGAGTATGATCTTGACTTATCGAGATCTATGAGTTCTCGAATGAACTTGGCTTATCGAGGTCTACATGTCTTTGCATGTGGAAATAACTTGTTGATATCTCTAATCTTCATATCTTCAATTTGGCTTATCGATATCTCTGAGTTCTCTAATGCATAAATGACTTATCAATATCTTCAATATTCTTATCTTCATTTTGCCTTGTCGATATCTCTGAGGCTTCTCTACAAGTTGTTTCTTGACTTCTCGATAAGTCATTCTGGAGTTCTCGAATGACTTCTCAATAAGACTTAATTTGTGACTTGTAGATTTCTTGACTTAAATTTTTTTCCCAAAACAGATTTATTCAACTCCAAGTTTCTTCACATTGTCTCTGAGGCATGATCTTCATGTTCTTCTTACAGAGCTTATTCTTAGGCTTGAGACTGTTTACAGAAAAATACTACGGTCTAATCTATTTACTATTTTACAGACTTAAGTAATACAATACAAAATGCAAGTTTAGATTATCATACAACTTACTTAGGACAGTCAATTTGATTTAGTTTTGTTATAGTACAGACATGTCTTCCACAACAATCTCCCCTAACAATCTCCCCCAATTTGTGAGAAGCTTGCTTATCACAAAATCATGCCTGGTAACAAGACTAACCCCCAACTACAATGGACAAAAGCTCTTTACATAAAAAGTTGACAGAAATATAACATTTATACATTGGGTGATTTCTTAAGTTAGACAGATACATACATCAGACAAATGTCTCATCTCATATTTCTTCTCTAATGAGGTCCTTTAAATTTACAAGAATTTCCAGTTCCTCTATGATTGGTGTCCCTCTTAAAACTTCTACAAGTTTGAGTTTGTCATGTAATGACCACTCAATAAATCAATACTAAACCTTGTGAATCCGCCAGCTTTGACATTCAGAAATTGTCCATCTTTAGTAACTCTGCTCATCCCTTTTGCCTTGAGATCTTCAGATTTTTGAATGTACATTTCTATCTCCTCATCATACTTTCTCTTCTTCTCCTCACTTTCAGCCTTGTTCCTTGCTCTTCTTTCTTCCCTTTCTACCAACCATTCAGCCAAAACAGACCTCCATGCCTTAGTTGCAGTATCCTTATCATTCAGTAAGCTTATCACTCTTTTGATATATGTGGGTAAAAAAGTGTCCATTAAGTTGCTGCCAAGAAATGTGAACGATCCATCCTGATAGTAGATTCTTACTTCCCTTAGTGTTACAACCCAAATTTTGACCATTTCTTCAGCTAATTATTGAAAGTAGTCTTCATCTGAGATGTACCAGTTTAAAGGTAGAAAATCACTTTGACTATAACAATTCCAGACGGCCCTCTCAATAACTTGCATTTTCTTAGGTTTTCTCCCAACATACTTGTAGTGAATTTTGATTGATGGCTTAACAGAAGGTAGGTTTGAGATTTTCTTGAGAAATGTTTGGCTTGAGCTGATTGATATTTTCAGGAAGGTGTTAGCAGTTTGTTTGTACAAGTATTTAGGCTTTGAGGCTTGAGATGGTTTAGTATTTGAGTTTGTTGGCTTAGAGGGTTGAGCTTGGTTAATTTGGATTGGTAGGGATTGTTTTTATGGTTCTGAGCCATCTTGCCTTTTCTTTCTTCTCCTTTCTTATCCTCTTTTCTTATCATCACCTTTCTTCTCATCTTGCTTCCTGTCATTGCTGCCAGTTGCTCTTGAATATTGACTTGGATTTGAGCCAGAAGGCTTTTGCTCATCATGCTTCTGCTCATCATCATCCTTATCATCTTTTCAATTGAATTGCAGATTTAGCAACATGGTATCAACATTCAGTATATACCTGTTCAGGATCCTTATCATCTTCTCATCCTCAACCTTCTTATTCTTTTTATATTTTAGATCAGACTGAAGAGTCATGATCAGCCTCATGTTTGATTTGACACAGTGTTTGGGAACAATAAGCTGTTTGCATTGTTTGGTTCTTGGACAGATGTAGGCCACCCCTTTATTTGGATATAGATAACCTTCATGAAAAGCTGCTATCTGTGCATTTTTGAGCTCATGAAGTAGTTGGGTGTCCTCTCTGATGACTACATGTACTTTGTCAATCACTACATCCAACTCAGATGCTCTTAGAGTTCTGAGATTTGAAAGAGACACCTGAAGACATCTGTACACACCACCATCATTAATATTTACAACAATCCTTTTCTGCAAATAGTTTTTAACATTCACAACTACTGCCCTGATGGAGTTGATGGTCTTGGCCAATGCTCTTTTGTATGTGATGTACTTATATTGAAGAGACATCCTTAGTACTGCAAGAAGTTCACTGAATTCTTGATCTTGATTGGTCCTTCTGCAGCCTTTAGAAGTCTTTCCTTTCCAACATCGTTTGAGATTTGAGCTTTTGAAGAGCTTGAAGCAGCCTGAGTAGTCAATTTGCTAGACTCCTTTGATTTACCAGCATCCCTGGATTATTGAATCCTAACTTCTATCTCCCCCTTAGTCTTGGGAACAGGCATGAGTAGGGGAGTTGGTAATTCTAGCCTCACAGACTCAGGAAGTGCAGGTAATGGAATATTGAGCTTTCCCATGATGGCTCCCAAATCAACAGAATTTTGCATTTGTAAGTGCTTTTGGGAATCCACCAAGGCTTGAATGTCTGCCTGTTGACTCTGCACTAGTGTAGTAAGAGCTTGCACTTGAGCTGTTAGGTTGTTATTGGAGGATTGCAGAGTGGAGACCTGATCTTGAAGAGCTTGAATCTGGAGATTTGTAGATGCAGAGGCAGGTTGTTGAAAGCTTGAAGGAATAAAGGGACCAAAGGTGTCTTGCACAGTCTGTTTGATACCCTCCATGAGAAGTGCTGAAGGCTCATATGTGCTTTGGTGGAGTTGATTCAACTTGAGCTTTGTATCATTTAAGTTTGCTATTTGTTGTTGAACCACCTCATGTAGAGCAATGAAAGTCTGTCTGAGATTTTTGACATCTTTTTCCACAAAAGTCAGATCAACCCTTGCCATTTGGTCAGCAAAATGTTTAAATTTTGAAGTGATCTTGACTTAAGAAGGTATGTTCTCATCCATCTTCTTTATCACCATCTTCCTTATTTTTTCTTCATGATCAATCAACTTTAGTTCTAGAGCTTTACCAAATAGGTGAAAAAGCCTTGAGTTGAGCTTTGTAAACTTCAGTGATTGTATCAGACATCTTGTGGAGTCAGGGTCTTGGCATTACTCCCCAGAATGGTTACATATTCATCTCTAAACCTAGCCAAGACCTGATACATCTCAAAGCAAAATCCTTAGACAACCAAGCATCTACATTTCCATCTTGTTCAGCTTCATTAACAATTTTCTACTTCTGCTTTTCAACTTCTTCATTGTAAGTTAGCAGAATGGCCTGATAATCTTGATTGCTCATATATGAAGTAATCAAATGCTGTGAAATGTTGGCCACTCCAGAAATCTGCTCTATAAGGAGATCATCTACTGTCGTAGGTTGAGTTTCAGTTGTCTGTAGCCATTGTGAGATGAGGTGTGGTTGTTGAGGTTGAGAAGTAGAAGGTTGATTGGTTGGGTGTGATGGTGATAATGTAACAAAACCACATGTGACAAGAGTCGCAGTTTGACTCACAGATTGCTCTGTGGTTATGACAGGGTGTTATTCTCCACTTATGGTGGGAACCTTCAGTTGAATTGGAGGGGATCTGACTGTGTTACTGTCATGTGCACCAGCCTCAAACCCTTGTGCTTCTTGCAAAACACTATCACATGAATGTGATGATCTTGCCTCTCCCATAGCAGGGCCATTGGCAATTGTACTCCTAGATTCAATTGTTAGTGCAATTTCAGCTAGGGTTTTGAGGGGAGTTGTTCCTATAACAGTAACCTTCAATTCAATTGAAGAGGATTTAGATAGATCCCCCTCAGGAGTACTACCCTCAAACCTAACATCATGAAAAGGCTGATTTGCACATGAAGGTGCATTAGTAACTACCATGGGGTCGAATCCCCATGTTTGTGATGGTGTCATCAAGGTCTACCCCAGCTAGTAGCCTCTCACCATCTAAATTTGGTGTCTGGGTGGTGAGCAAGATTTCTTGAACCAAGTCACTAGATTGGGATGGCACTTGAGAATTAGATTCAAGTGCTGTGTCGAAAGAAGAAATTTTAGATAGAAGATTTTGAATAAGATTTTGAATTTCAGTATTGAGTGTTGGAAGCTCCCCCTGAATAGATGAGGGAGCTTCAAGGGATGTGCTCTCCTTGTATATGTCATCCTTATTTCTCTTTTCATACACTTGAATTTGATCAAGTGATGGTTGTGCAGACTCATTACATGGTGCACTAGGGAGAGTGCTCTTTTCAATAGACACTACACCATATATGGCCTATCGCAACCCCTCACCGAATGAAAGTTACCTCATATGTTACCTTGACTACGGTACTTGTGGCCTAATTTAACATGGTGGTTTTTGTGTTACAATAGCCTAAAACATGGTGTTGCATTAGCTCGAAAGTGTTGTAGCTTGTAACATATTTGTAAAAGTGTTAGCTTATAGTATCAAAATATTAATAAAATATTTTTTAAGATTAAATATTAATTTAATTTAAAATTATAATTTAATATAATTTACGAATTGAATAAACAATGTACTTGATGATTTATGAAATTATACATAATAAACTTTAAAAAGTTTCAAATAGAAATTTTCTAAGGTCTTAAAATTTTAAGAAATTAGTATATAAATTTCAAAAGTAATAAAAAGTTAAAATATTATATAATCCCTTCATTTTAATACATGCATTAATATATGCGTTTTAAAAATAAAAAATTATAAAAAAAATTAAATATACGAATTATAGAAGTGATAAAATACACATAAATAATTAATTCTTTTATTAAATGATTATTTGACTTTTATTATTAAAATATAAAGTATAAACATATTTGTGTATCTAAATGGACTCATATTGGCCCATATTTGGGCTAAGCAGGTAAAATCTGTGTTAATAGCCGCCCAAATTTTCAGAAGTTGTTTGAATTTTTTAGATTTTTTAGATATACCCGACCACTCATTTCACTCGCTTCATCTTTCTCTCTCGGTACCTTCTCTCTGCCTAATCCCTCTTTCTTTTCCATCACTCTCTATGGCCAACCCTTTCAATTTATATTTCTAATTAGGACTCGATTGAATCAGGGTCGAGGCTTCGGTTCTTCATTAAACTTTAATTAGCGTTCAATTAACCTATAATCCCTTAAACTTCATCTAATATATATATCCCTCTCTCTCTAATTTCAGGTGTTCATCGTTTGATTTTACACTTGAAGGGCTTTATTTTTTCTTAGACTAGTAGATCAGTTCAGTACTTTGTACAGATGTTTCAAGTTTGTTAATACATATGGATTGATTTCCCCTCTCTCTGCCAGGAAAAAGGTACCTCTCTGGATATGTAGGGCTCTCTCTCTCTCTTTCTCTCTCTCTCTCTCTCTCAGTCTCTCTCCTTATGTCGGTGCGTATGTCTTTACATACTTCTCGCGAGAAAGATACTGCTCAACCGAGAAGTGTTTGGTAGGGTTGCTTTAGTGAAGTAAAATCAACAAGTACAGTATGAACCAAAATTGTTTAACTGTTATACAAAGTAGTATTAGTTGGCCGCCGAATAATTTGACTATAATTTATACAAAATTGGTTAAGTTTTTATGCCTGGAAGGTGTTGTTAGATATATTTGAGATGTCATGTCTAATATGATTTGTGTTTAATTTTCAGAACTTAAAAACATGACAAATTAGGACTTAATGGAATCATGACTTACTGGAAGTCAGAGCTTAATATCAGAACTTAAGGTCATATCAAAACTTAAGTGTGGGAAGACTTTCAGATAAGAAATGCGGTTGATTTACAGGAGAGAAGATCTGGACTAAAATAATAGAAGATATACATGGAAAGAGTTAGAAGACTGGAAGACTTGTAGAAGATATCTGATTGATATATTTTAGGAGACATAATTATATTCCATATCAATTAGAAGTTATCTTGTAACTGTGTACTATATAAACACAGAGTTAGGGTTTACACTATATGTGTTATCATTTTCGAGAAGATTATATATTGTAACCTAGAAGCTCTTAGTGATATTTGTTCATCACTAAGAGAGAACAACATTTCATATTGTAACAGAGTTTATTCAATATACTTGATCTTTGTTACATACTTGTGTTAAATCGATTTGATTGTATAAACACTGTATTCAACCCCTTTCTACAGTGTTATGTGATCTAACAAGTGGTATCAGAGCTTATCTGTTAACACACATACAGTAAAGATCCAAACAATCATGTATGAAGAAGCACAAACCCCAACTAAGTCCACCAAAACTCAAGAAACTCAAAACACCCAAACCCACAGTCGATATGAGACTATTAGGGTTCCCATACTGAGACCTTCTGAGTATCCCATATGGAAAGTGAAGATGGCTATGTTTCTGGAAGCTACAGATCCAGAATACCTTAACAGAATTAATGAAGGACCACATAAGCCTACCAAGTTCTCTGTTGTAGTTGCTGACCAACCAGCAAAGACCGTACCAAAGGAGAAAAGTGAGTACACAGCTGAAGACATCTCATCTATTGCCAATGATGCAAGGGTAAGGTATTTGTTGCATAGTGTCACTGATAATGTCATGTCAAATAGGGTAATTCATTGTAAGACTGCAAATGAGATATGGGATGCTTTGGAGACAAGATGCCAGGGAACTGATGCAATCAAGAAGAACATGATGACTATACTCACTCAAGAGTACGAGCACTTTGACTCAAAAGTTGATGAGTCATTAACAGACTTATATGACAGGTTTGTCAAACTCTTGAATGATCTGTCACTGGTGGATAAGGAATATGATCTTGAAGATTCAAATCTAAAATTCTTTTTAGCTCTTCCTGAAAATTGGGATTTGAAGTCTACTACCATAAGAGACAACTATGACCTTACTGAAACTACTCTTGATGAAATTTATGGTATGCTCAAGACTTATAAACTTGAGATGGATCAAAGGAGCAAGAGGCATGGAAGAAAGTCAAGGAAGTTGCTCTTAAAGATGAGGAGGAATCTTGTAACACCCCCTGATCCGGGGTCGGGGATCCGGGTCGTCACGGTCTTTCTTTCCACAATATCACTTAACTTAATTAATAATAAATAACCTCATGCTGTGACCCCACACTAACACACACCACAACACGTTATAGTCTCAGAGATGAAATTGAAATAAGTACAAGTCCTTGAATCCACAATTTAAAAGTAATTACAACCCAAAATGATTACTTGATAAGTTTACAGTTAATTGCCATTATCTGCCACAAGTTATAATTATACATAATTGATTCCCAAAAGTAGAATGCCTGATCTACAAATAGATCTACCTCTGCAGCTATAGCAGCTACGATATCAACGGGAAGACGCGGGACGCTTCCCACGCGCTTGCGCTGGGTCTGCTTGAGTCTGGCCATCTTTCTAACTGTTGTTGTGTGATGAAGAAATGAAGCAAGAGTGAGCATTACAGCTTGCAAGATAATATATAGTGTAAACAATAATGCAAGTATCTAAATGGATAACTTACTAGAAACCTTTATCAAGTGTAAGGTAATTACTTACTGGATATAAGCTTAAAGGAAGATGAAGTTACTAATTATTTCACTATACTTATATCTTTTTGTAAAACTACTTGAACTACCACCGTTCCAAGTATAATAAGTTTTCGAAGTTCATCACATAGGTGGGACTACCAAATAAGACTTGAATACATTCGATCTTTGAAATATTATTGAATGAAATGAAGTTACGAGATACTTTATTAAGTCCCGATATATATATATATATATCCATATATATCTCTCATACATTTCCTGAAAACCTCTGTCATGTAAAGTATGAACAGAGTTGCAAAATCCAATGAATTTGGAAAGAAAAGAATTTTGGCATAAACCCGATATCTTGCTGATCAGGCAAAGATACCAATAAGTAACATTTTCTACTAGTAGATGGATGAATCCCCCACCGGTCATCACCCTGGCCGCATTAGGACCTTGTGCTGGACCGCCACCCGGCCTCTTACGCGTTGATGGACTGCCACCCAGCCACTTACACTTTGATAGACCGTACCCCGACCTGTCGCTTATGTCGACTCAATTAGATGGACTTACTTCCCGAACGTTGGGTAAGTAATCAATTCATTTATTAAAACAGCAACCTCGTTGCGAATATAAAATACACCACAGAGCCGGATCCCTTAGATTTTTGAGCGAACATTCAAGTCCCCTTCGAAAGGAAGATCTTAAATCTGAAAACGAGTTTTGGGATCCGCTTTAACTTTTAAAATCATTTTGAAGACTCGGAAACATTTTTAAGAATGTTTGGAGTAATGCTGATTTAATGAAATAAATCAGTCCCGATATATTAGAAAATATATGAATATTATTATTTAAATAATATTCCCATAAAGGATAATCTCTATAAAATAATTGAAGTAGAAGTTTTAAAACTCATACTTGAAATGAATAATAAATAACCAAAGATATACTTATACGAAAGTACGATCTTTATTTGAATAATCAAAAATAAGTTTGATTATCGAAACATTATTCTTTAATAAAATAAAGAATATTATTTAATAAATAACTGGAGTCATAAGTCCTCGGATGAATATTCAAAATAATATTCATTAAATAAAATAAAGTTATCGAATAAATCTTATTCAATTAATAGTCTTCAAGACTATATCTATATATATATATTATACTCGGGAACATCGACTCCCGGTTTAGAAAATGTTCACCTTTGGGTCCCCTATACTAAGGGTGTACACAACTACTGCTTATCTCTAGTATAGGTATTATGCAACTAATAAGCATTTGAATCAACAGATATATAAATCAAGAATACGGAACAGGCATGCATATATACCATATCAGCATGCTCCAATATATCGCAAGATTTGGTAATAACAATCATGCACTTATCACAAGATAATGCATATACATATATACATCACAACAACAGTATAACGGGTAGAAAACTTTCCTGAGCAACTGGGGTTGGTAAAAGGCCTGGGACGAGTCTGATAACCTATAAACAACATATAAGTTGGATTAAACCAAAGTCGCTTAAGAAACTAGACTTTAACCAATTAGACTCTAACGTTCGCTTTTGCGCTTAACGATTCACTTAAGTCGCTCGAGTACCCTCGGCTCCACCATTTTTAATAAATTAACCTTTAAGAATTTTAAGGCGATTCTTTCGCGAGTACTCTATCAACTTCCTAATACACTTTAAATAATTGTTTCATACTCCAATTAGTTATTTAAGGGACTTAACCAAGGTATCAAAGTAAGGCGAGGGGTAATGGTTCGTTCGCGAAACGCCGTTACTTAAAATGGTCGTTTCTCCTAAACCGTACATCGGATTCAAGCGAACCACATATCAAAACGAAGCTCGTAACATGAACTATCTAAACATGGCAATGGTCAGAATATAGCAGTGAGTTCACGGGTCCTGAAGTTAAGAACAAAAACAGTCTAAGGTAAATTGGGCAATACGACGGCTATAGTTTACGCGATTACCAAAATTTAAACTACTCCAATCAACCACAAATCAACCACAAATCAACCATAAAACCAAACGTCATCCAAATCCTATTAAATCAGTCCATTACATCATGTTTTAACCATCTTATTCAATCACAACAAGAGCTACTAACTATACTTAAGGTTCGTTAACCAATAACCAAGATCTACAACTCAAACTCATTACAAATCCAACCAAACTCTAAATATACATGAATCATGCTCTCATGAACTATAACAAACAAAACCAAACCTAATAATCAAATTAAAGTTAGGGTTTGGAGGGGTTTTACCTTCCTTGGAGTGTTTAGAGTAGCTAGGAAGCCTTAAAAAGCCTTGAGATAGCTTAGGAATGCTTGGATCTTAAAGGAAATCAAAGAAAATAAAGTTAGTAATCTTGAAAACACTATTCATCATCTTCTTCCTTGATTTATAGGAAGAGATTCATGAAGAAATAGTAGCTTAAACTCCTAGGATATGCTTATCTAATCATAAGGGACCTTGGGTAATTACCTTGCAATTTATCAAAGCTAGAATCTTGATTTTTGGAAATTTTCTTCTTGAAAAGATGAAAAAGCCGAGAGCTAGGTGTTCTTGGGTGAGTGTTTTCTTTGTTAAATGTTTTTGTGGTGGAAAATGAAGTGAATGGGATATTTGGATGATTTGTTGGTTAATTAAAGTGAGTGGAGTATGACTAAGCATGACATCATCTTGGTGACTTCATCATTTGCCACTTGTCATCACTTGGTGGTGGAAGCATCTTCTTATGCTAATCCTTGCATAATTGCTTGATTATCATCCATAATCCTTGCATTAATCTCTCTTGCATTACTTGTCGTTGAATTGTTTTACGACTCGTTTATCGTTTGTTCATGCTAATCATTTGAGGGATCATATCCGGGATCTTATTACTTGGGTTCCCTTAACCTTTCTCAATATATTATATTCCTTTTATGATCCTCTCTTATAATCCTTGAATTTAAATCCTTTTAATCATGTTACCATATACTTAATTCTTTCGGTATCTGGTAGATTTTCGGGAAAAATCAAAGTGTTCGAATTTGGATTCTGACGATCTTTACATACACTTATATACTATATAGAGTACTAATAAGATCTCAGAATATCACTAAAAGATCCCCTACATAGTGTGGCATGAAAAGTTTTCTTATTCAGCATAATCAGCAAAATTACTATTCATAAGGGTTACAAAAAGTCCAAAATTTTTGGGGTTATTACAGTCTCCCCTCCTTAAAAGGATTCCGTCCCGGAATCAGATAGAAAATAAATGGGGGTACTTTTCTAGCATTGCGCTCTCTAGCTCCCAAGTTGATTCCTCCACATTATGATTTTTCCATAGCACTCTGACTACTTGATCAATTTGTTCCGAAGCACCTGCTCCTTTTTATCCATAATCTTCACTGGTTTCTCCACGTAAGTCAGGTCTGGTTGCATGTCCACCTGCTTGTATTCCACTATATGTCTGGCGTCCCGATGATACTTCCTTAGCATTGACACATGGAACACATTATGAACTTGTTGTAGGTTCGGGGGGTAAGGCTAGCTCGTAAGCTAACTTCCCAATCCGTCTTAGTATCTCAAAAGGTCCAATGTATCTTGGGCTTAGTTTCCCTTTCTTTCCGAACCTCATCAATCCCTTCCAAGGGGATACTTTTAGCAGTACTAAGTCCCTTACTTCATATTCCTTGTCCTTTCGGGCTAGGTCTGCATACTTTTTTTGCCGGTCTTGGGCTGCTACAAGCTGTCCTCTGATGAGATCCACTATGTCTTTGGTCCTTTGGACCACTTCGGGTCCGAGCATCTTTCGCTCTCTCACTTCATCCCAGTATAAGGGAGATCGACACCTTCTTCCGTACAGGGCCTCGTAAGGCGGCATTCCAATGCTGGCATGAAAGCTATTGTTATAAAAAAACTCGATCAACGGTAAGTGATCATCCCAACTTCCTTTAAAGTCTATTGTACAGACTCTCAACATATCCTCTAGTGTCTGGATGGTCCTTTCACTTTGCCCGTCCGTTTGGGGATGGTAAGCGGTACTCATGTTTAATTTAGTTCCCGCACATTCTTAAAAGCTCCTCCAAAATCTGGAGTTGAATCTGGGGTCTCGATCTGAGACAATGGACGCTGGGACTCCATGTTGGGTCACTATTTCCTTAAGGTAAATGTCCATCAGTCTATCGACTATGTACCTCTCATTGATAAGAATGAAGTGAGCTGACTTTGTCAGTCGATCTATAATTACCCATATGGCATCATGATTGGCTTTCGTCCTTGGTAAGCCTACAATAAAATCCATAGCTATCTGTTCCCATTTCCATTCGGGAATCTCCAGGGGTCGTAAAAGTCCACTGGGTCTCTAGTGCTCTGCCTTTACTCTTTGGCAAGTCAAACATTTGCTTACCTATTCTGCTACGTCCCTCTTCATGTTGGGCCACCAGTAATATTCCTTTAAATCCTTATACATCTTGGTGCTCCCCGGGTGAATGGAATACCTTGAACTATGGCTTTCATCCAAAATCTTGTCTTTAAGCTCTTGAACATTCGAAACCCAAATCCTGTAGGAATACCTCATTATCCCCTTATCATCTCTCTCAGTATGGACCCCTTCTCCAGTCATTGACTCTCTGCCTTCATTCATTACTTTTTCTTGGCACAATCTAATCTTTTCCAATAACTCTGGCTGCATCGAGATCTCAAACAGCTTTTCAGTTCTGGCTCCGGTTACCTTTACTTCTATTTCCATTTTCTCGAAATCCCTAATCAATTCCTCCGAAGTCATTATCATTTTGAGTCTTTCCTTCCTGCTAAGGGCGTCAGCCACCACATTGGCTTTCCCTGGATGATAGAGAATCTCACAATCATAGTCCTTGATTAGTTCTAACCATCTCCTCTGGCGCATGTTGAGCTCTTTCTGCGTAAATATGTACTTGAGGCTCTTATGGTCTGTGAAAATCTCGCACTTCTCTACATACAAGTAGTACCTCCAAATTTTTAAGGCAAAAACTATTGCTGCGAGCTCAAGGTCATGAGTAGGATATCTAATCTCGTATTCCTTCAGTTATCTCGATGCATACACAATCACCTTACCATGCTGCATAAGCATACACCCTAATCCTTTGTGCGACGCGTCACTATATATCACAAAATCTCCTTTTCCAGTCTGGCAATGCCAACACCGGGGCCGTTACCAACCTTTTCTTCAATTCTTGAAAACTGTTCTTGCATTTTTCTGTCCATTCAAACTTCTCTGTCTTATGAGTAAGTCGCGTCAAAGGGGATGCGATCTTCGCAAAATCCTATACAAATCTACGATAGTAGCCGGCCAATCCTATGAAACTCCTTACCTCTGTGGGTGTGGTTGGCCTTTCCCAATTTGAGACCGCCTCTATCTTGGAGGGGTCGACCAATACTCATTCCTTATTGATTACATGTCCTAAAAACTGTACCTCATTCTGCCAGAATTCACACTTTGAGAATTTGGCAAATAACTGTTCTTCTCTGAGTATTCCTAGAGCTATCCTTAAATGCTCTGCATGTTCTGCCTCGGTCCTTGAGTAGATTAAAATATCATCGATAAAAACTATCACACACTTGTCCAAGTACTTCTTGAATACTCTGTTCATTAAATCCATGAAAGCCGATGGGGCTTTGGTTAATCCAAAGGACATTACCAAGAACTCATAGTGCCCATACCTTTTACGGAATGCAGTCTTTGGAATATCTTCGGGTTTAATCTTTAGTTGGTGATATCCCGTCCTCAGGTCAATCTTGTAAAAGTAAACAACATCCTTTAGCTGGTCGAACAGATCGTCTATTCTGGGTAACGGGTACCTGTTCTTTATGGTTAGCTTGTTCAACTCTCGGTAGTCGATGCACAGCCTCATGCTCCTATCTTTCTTCTTAACAAATAACACCGGTGCTCCCCACGGAGACACACTGGGTCTTATCATACCCTTATCCAAAAGCTCTTGTAATTGGGTAGCCAATTCCTTCATTTCTAATGGGGCTAACCGGTATGGTGCCTTTGAAACTGGCGTCGTCCCTGGGGCCAACTCAATAGCGAATTCAATTACTCTATCGGGTGGTAGTCCCAAAAGGTCTTGTGGAAATACATCTTCAAATTCGTTGACTACCGAAATGTCTTGCAAGTTGGGCACCTCCTTCTGCGTATCTACCACATAGGCTAAGTAAGCCTCATTTCCTTTTCGTAGCATCTTATTGGCCAGAGCCATGGTTGAAAATTTCTGCGTCTGCCTCTTCCCTCTGAATATGACTTCTTTCTTCCCTGGGATATTCAACTTAACTTTCTTCCCCTTATAGTCTATCTGAGCATCATTGCTAGATAGCCAGTCCATTCCCAAAATTACGTCAAATTCCCCTAATCAACCATAAATCAACCACAAATCAACCATACAACCAAACTTCATCCAAATCCTATTAAATCAGTCCATTACTTCATGTTTTAACCATCTTATTCAATCATAACAAGAGCTACTAACTATACTTAAGGTTCATTAACCAATAACCAAGATCTACAACTCAAACTCATTACAAATCCAACCAAACTCTAAATATACATGAATCATGCTCTCATGAACTATAACAAACAAAACCAAACCTAATACTCAAAGTAAAGTTAGGGTCTAGAGGGGTTATACCTTCCTTGGAGTGATTAGAGTAGCTAGGAAGCCTTGAGATAGCTTAGGAATGCTTGTATCTTAAAGGAAATCAAAGAAAATAAAGTTAGTAATCTTGAAAACACTATTCATCATCTTCTTCCTTGATTTATTGGAAGAGATTCATGAAGAAATAGAAGTTTAAACTCCTAGGATATGCTTATCTAATCATAAGGGACCTTTGGTAATTACCTTGCAATTTATCAACGCTAGAATCTTGATTTTTGGAAATTTTCTTCTTGAAAAGATGAAAAAGCCGAGAGCTAGGTGTTCTTGGGTGAGTGTTTTCTTTGTTGAATGTTTTTGTGGTGGAAAATGAAGTGAATGGGATATTTGGATGATTTGTTGGTTAATTAAAGTGAGTGGAGTATGACTAAGCATGACATCATCTTGGTGACTTCATCATTTGCCACTTGTCATCACTTGGTGGTGGAAGCATCTTCTTATGTTAATCCTTGCTTAATTGTTTGATTATCATCCATAATCCTTGCACTAATCTCTCTTGCATTACTTGTCGTTGAATTGTTTTACGACTCGTTTATCATTTGTTCTTGCTAATCGTTTGAGGGATCATATCCGGGATCTTATTACTTGGGTTCCCTTAACCTTTCTCAATATATTATATTCCTTTTAATGATCCTCTCTTATAATCCTTGAATTTAAATCCTTTTAATCATGTTACCTTATACTCAATTCTTTCAGTATCTGGTAGATTTTCGGGAAAAATCAAGGTGTTCGAATTTGGATTCTGATGATCTTTATATACACTTATATACCATATAGAGTATTAATAAGATCTCAGAATATCAGTAAAAGAACCCCTACATAGTGTGGCATGAAAAGTTTTCTTATTCAGCATAATCAGCAAAATCACTATTCATAAGGGTTACAAAAAGTCCAAAATTTTTGGGGTTATTACAAATCTTCTAAAGTGGCTACCTCAAAAAGGGGCAAAGGAAAGGCTCTCATCATAAAGTCTGATTCAGAGTCATCATATTCTGATGATGATGATTCAGAAACTGAAATTTTACCTGAAATGGATGCTAATGCAGAGATGATGCAACTGTGTGCTCTTATGGTGAAAGGTATCACAAAGATAGCCTACAGGAAATTCAGAAAGGGCAAGAAGTTTTCCAAGAAAGGTGTAAGTTCTGATAAGAAAGGTTTCAGAAAGTCTGAAGGCAAAGGAGGAAAGTCTGATAGAGGAGACAACTCAAATGTCAAATGCTACAACTGTGGTGAAAGAGGCCACATATCTCCTAACTGCAAGAAAGGAAAAAGTGACAAAGGCAAGACACTTGTCACAAAGAAGAAAAGCTAGACAGACACTTCAGATTCTGAAAAATGAGGTGAACTATGCCTTGATGGCAAATGCTGATAGCAGCCCTGAAACTGCTGAATTGAAGGTACCTCAAACAACTTATGCATTTCATACTGATGATACTACTGAGTTGAGATTATATCTTAAAACCATGTTTATTAGTTATAGAGATCAGACTTTAACATGTGAAAGATTAAAATCTGAAAATCTTGTTTTTAAAAAGAGAAATGACTATTTAGAAAAGAAGTTAGTTTTTCTTCATCAAACTAAGAAAGAAAGAGATGATGCTTTGTATGTTAGAGATGAAGTATTAAAATGGAATGAATCTCTAAAAGCTGACTTAGAAAAGGAAAAAGAGATTATTAGAACTTGGACTAACTCTGGCAGAACAACTCCGAATTTACTAAGTAGTGGAAACTGGAAAGAGGGCTTAGGTTATGGAGATGATAAAAGTGAAAAAAAAATTGTTCAAATTGAGCCAATTGTTGTTAAACAGACTGCTAAGCCAAAGGTAAATACTGTTAAGTTTGTAGCAAAAACTGTAAAGTCTGATTCTGAAAAGATGAAAGAGTCTAGGACAGAAGTCAAAGAAAAGTCAACTTCTGACAAATTAAAACAGGATAAACCAGCTGAAGTTAACATAGGCTTAATGACAAATAAGCAGCTAAGCATAAGCTGAAAGAAATTAGAAACGTGAACAAGGTAAAAGAAGCTAGGAAAAATAGGAATGGAAAGGAAGGTGTGAATTAAAGCAATAACTATATGCCTGTTCCTAATGCTCCTAGAAAGAAATGCTATAACTGTGGAAACTCTAACCATCTTGCTTCTTTCTGCAGGAAAAATAAAGATATAAACTCTTTACCTTCTAAATCAGGAGTTAAGAGTCAGTCTGTTAGGTTTAAGCCACAAAATCCTTGTTTTCATTGTGGTAGTTTATGGCATTCCATTTATACTTGTAAGAAATATATAATAGTTTGTACTATGATTACTATCAAATAAAACCTTCTTTGAAAAAAGTTAGTATTATTCCTTCTAGTGTAAAGTCTGATGCAAAGTCTGATATAAACTATGATAAACAGAATGTTAGCATAAACTCTGAAATTAAATCAGCTGCAAACGCTAACAAACTTAAAAAGGCCAAAGGATCCAAGCAAGTCTGGGTCCTTAAAACTAATCAATAGTGGTCTTTGTGATTGCAGGGCAACAAGAAAAACATCCTAGTTCTGGACAATGGATGTTCATGACATATGACTGGAAATAAAGCCTTGCTATCAGATTTTATGGAGAAAGCTGGCCCAGGAGTTTCTTATGGAGATGGCAACATGGGAAAAACTCTGGGATAGGACAATATCAATCTTGGGAATGTCATCATTGAATCAGTAGCTCTTATCTCATGACTTAAACACAATCTGCTAAGTGTGAGTCAAATCTGTGACAGAGGTTATCATGTGGATTTTTTTGAAAAACACTGTGAAGTTGTAAGCAATTCTACAGGCAAAGTTTTTCCGAAAGGTTACAGGCATGGTAACATATATGAAGCCAGACTTTCAACAAGTTCTGATGGTTCTGCAATCTGTCTGTTGAGTAGAGCATCAATTGAAGAAAGATGGAATTGGCACAAGAGACTCTCTCATTTAAATTTCAACAACATAAATGAGCTAGTATAGAAAGATCTTGTGAGAGGACTGCCAAAATCAGTAATTGCTCCTAATGACCTTTGTGATTCATGTCAAAAGACAAAATAAAGAAAATCTTCATTCAAGAGCAAAACTGAATCCTCAATTCTTGAGCCTTATCACCTACTCCATGTTGATCTATTTGGTCCAGTCAATGTCATGTCTATTGCAAAGAAGAAATATGCTATGGTTATAGTGGATGAGTTCACAAGGTACACTTGGGTGTATTTCTTGCACAAAAAGAATTAGGCTGCATTTACTCTAACTGAACATGTCAAAGGGTTAAATAAATTGGTCAAAGACTCTGTCAAAATTATAAGAAATGATAATGACACTGAGTTTAAGAATTCAATCATGGAAGAGTTCTGCAAAGAGCATGGAATTAAGCAGGAATTTTCTGCACCTGGAACTCTACAACAAAATGGAGTTGTAGAAAGAAAGAACAGGACTCTCATTGAAGCTGCAAGAACTATGCTTGATGAGGCAAAGCTGCCAACCTACTTTTGGGCTGAAGCTGTGCAGACTGCCTGTTTTACACAGAATGCTACACTCATCAATAAGCATGGAAAAACACCATATGAGATGATGAAGAGAAAGAAGCCAAATCTGAAATACTTTCATGTATTTGGATGCAAGTGTTTTATTCTTAAGACTCATCCTGAACAGCTGTCAAAATTTGATCTAAAAGCTGATGAAGGAATTTTTATTGGATATCCACTTTCTAGAAAACCTTCAGAGTCTACAATTTAAGAACAAGGGTTGTCATGGAATCTATCAATGTATCTTTTGATGATAAAAAGATTACTGGACTTGAAGATTTCAATGATCATGATCAGCTGAGTTTTGAAAATGAAGATTTAAATTCTGACTCTGTAAATTCTGATGACCTAAATCTTTATCCTGTAAGTTCTGATGGGTTAAATTCTGATGTTATTGAAACTGTGGTAACTACTCCAAGGGAAAATGCACCTATTCATGGGGAGTAAGCTACAGATCCTACCACACCTCAAGACTCTCAAGAAGCATCAGAACCTGTCACTGGCTCTTCAAGTTTTGATTCAACAAGTTTTGATGAGACAAATTCTGATAATTCTGGAAACTCTGATTCTTCAAATCCTGAAGGATCCAATTCAAATTCTGAAGTCTCAGAGAGCATAACTACAGGGGGAGCATCAGAAAATGCTGATGGAGACAACATGGATCATGTGGGAGGATCCAATTCTAGAAATCAACTTCCATCTGCAAGGAAGTGGACCAAATCACATACACCTGACTTAATAATTGGAGATCCTGAAGCAGGTGTCAGAACTAGAACTGCAACATCAAATGAATGTCTCTATCATTCTTTTCTATCTCAGACTGAACCAAAGAAAGTGGAGGAAGCTCTTCAAGATGCTGATTGGGTGCAAGCAATGCAGGAAGAGCTAAATGAATTTGAAAGAAATAAAGTCTGGACCCTAGTACCAAGACCAAAGAACAGATCAATTGTTGGTACAAAATGGGTGTTCAGAAACAAAACTGACAGTGATGGCATAATTACAAGAAACAAAGCAAGGCTGGTTGATAAAGGTTACTTTCAACAGGAGGGTATTGATTATAATGAAATATTTGCACCAGTTGCTAGATTAGAAGCCATAAGAATCTTTTTGGTCTATGTTGCTCACAAAAAGTTTAAAGTCTTTTAAATGGATGTGAAAAGTGTTTTTCTCAATGGAGAATTGAAAGAAGAGGTATATTTTGAACAACCTCCGGGATTTGTAGATCCAAAATTTCCAAATCATGTCTACAGATTAGACAAAACACTTTATGGCCTTAAATAAGCTCCAAGAGCATGATATGAGACTTTAGCTCAATTTCTTCTGGAAAGTGGATTTAACAGAGGCACGATTGCTAAAACATTGTTCTACCTCAACCATGGAAAGGACTTACTTTTGGTACAGATATATGTTGATGATATCATATTTGGCTCTACAAATGCCAAACTCTGTGAAAGGTTTGCAAAGCTATTACAGTCAAGAGATTAAATGAGTATGATGGGAGAACTAATCTATTTTATGGGACTTCAAGTCAAGCAAAATGAAGAAGGTACTTTCATAAATCAATCCAAGTACACTAGAAATTTACTGAAGAAATTTGGAATGCAAGATTGTTCAACTGCATCCACTCCCATGGCCACTGCAACCAAGTTAGATAAAGATACTGGTTCATCAGTAGATATTACTAACTACAGAGGTATGATTGGCTCTTTACTCTATTTAACTGCAAGTAGACCTGCTATTATGTATGCTACCTGTCTTTGTGCAAGATTTCAGGCTGATCCAAGAGAACCTCATCTAATTGCTGTGAAAAGAATTTTCAAGTATCTCAAGGGTACAGCTGATCTAGGATTGTGGTATCCTAGAGAATCAGATTTTAAGCTAATAGGTTACTCAGATGCAGATTTTGCAGGATGCAAAATAGACAGAAAAGCACTAGTGGAAGCTGCCAATTTCTTGGAGGCAGATTGGTTTCTTGGTTTAGCAAGAAACAAAAATCAATTTCCACATCAACTGTAGAAGTAGAATATATTACTACAGAAAGCTGTTGTGCACAGATTCTTTGGATGAAGAATCAGTTACTGGATTATGGGTTAGAATTTTCTAAAATACCTATTTACTGTGATAATCAAAGTGCTATTGCTATGGTAGGTAATCCAATGCAGCACTCAATGACAAAGCACATCAGCATTAGGTACCATTTCATAAGGGAACATATAATGAAAGGTACAACGGAATTGCATTTTGTTCCAACAGATCAACAACTAGCAGATATTTTCACAAAACCACTATGTGAAGCTACTTTTACAAGACTGGTAAATGAACTTGGAATGGTTTCAGGTTCTTTCTCAAAATCTGCTTAGTTTTTTTTTCTCATGCATCAGACTTTATGATCAGTGTTTATAGATTATCTTAACTTCATATAATCTGTGGTCAAATAATAATACATTAAATACTGATTGTTATCTGATGTGGATCTTTATACTCTGATAGTGTTTTGATTCAATCCAATGAAGATAACTGTGCTAGATGCTAATCTAGTAGTCTTTAACATACTAGAAATCCCATGTTTGAATTAGTTGTTTATGTGGAAATTCAGTAACACAAGCAAATTCTGATTTTGAGCTTAGTCAAATTTACTTTGTGTATCTTATTACTAAGTCACAAACTAGATTCTTGCTTATTATCTGTCAAATTCTGATGTCAGTAAAACTTAAAGATGAACCATATGCTTGATAAGCCTCACTTATCTGAAGAAAAGAAAAGAAAAGAAAATTGAAGTCAGGTACTCCTTTGAGATCTAGAGTAAATATGTGGAAGGGAAGACCCAAGTGCATTGCTGGTATTAAGGCATATGCATTAGAAAAGCAAATAAGTTTTTCCTGGTGACTTTTCACATTCTCTGATTACTGGAGAAATACTCTGATAATAGCATAAATTCTGATAGCAGTTGTGACTCACTTACACTAAAAGCCACTGTAAAAAGGAATTTCAAAAGATGCATAAAATGAGCACAAACAGTTGAGGTGGATTCTTGCATAAATTTATTCTATAGTAGACTTCATTATTAATAACAGATTTTAAGCACTTTTCTTAGTTATGCCTTATTTCTAAGATGTACTGAAGTTTATCAGACTTTAATCTTTATATGATATTCTGCTAATGCACATACTATCACTTCATATGAATGATGAAAATTATTGTGGTGATTAAGTTGTTTTAGATAAACAGTTAAGTGTCATATGCATAAATTCTGAGGACAAATTCTAATGGAAGTTCTGATGATTAAACTCTGAAGAAACAAGTCAGTATTTGTATGAAGAATCACAGTAACAAACATTCACTTTATGAGTACAGAAGCCATGTTCTGATGATCGTTAAATTCTGATGTTAGTCAAGTTATGATGTAAATCCTGATGGAAACTCTGATGCTTACGTGACATTATTTATTTACTTGACTTATTTATGGTAAATACTGAAACGGTCATATTTTATCAGAATATAATTAGGTGAGATAAAAACAGTCATAATCATTTGGTTAAGTGGGAAACGTGTTTGTCTTGAAAAACTGCATGTGCACATTAATTACTGCTTAGTTCTCGTTCCCACTAACTCCTACTTTAACTTTTTACTGACTGTTCACATGTTGCCAGGTGTAAATTGTCTGCCATGCATCAAAAATATAGTTGTTATCACATGGGCTGTATAAATAAGAGATTTAAAAGATTTTCTAATCTTTTACCTACGTTTCTTATTCTCTCATCTCTCTTATTTTATGTCACCCACTAATATTCTCTGAAGCTATTTTTTATACAGACATTTTATCAAACACCTTGCAATCACTCTTTTCCTTATTTGATTTTTCATAAAAATGGCACCAAAAGATATTGTTTTCAATGGAGCTAAGTTTGTTCCCAACAACTACTTGGCTATTCTTAGCAAGGGTGAAGCTCCATCAGAACTTTACTTCATTCGGGACTTCCTTTCTAACTCTGAGATTGGGTATGCTTTGACCCAACCAAACGCAATCTCTGGAACTCAAGTGCTGGAGTTTTGGAGAAGTGGCATGTATGATGATGGTGGTGCTCATGGGTCCCCAAGTATTATCTTTTCAATAGGGGAAAATGAGTATGTAGTGACTTTGGCTACAGTTCGACAGGCTTTACATTTTGCAGAAAACTGTGTCTACAGTTCAAAAGTTGAGGAGCAAGCTCTTCAACAGATGATGGCCAATCTGGGGTATGAAAAGACTTTGGCAAAGCTGGGTCAATTGAAGAGACCTAACATAAAGAGGGAATGAAGTTTCTTCTTTGACTACATCACAAAGGCCTTTTCCAATAAATGTTCTAATTTTGATGCAATCCCAATTCTCAGTCAACAAATCGGGTATACTCTCATTAATCAAACTCATTTTGATTATGCAAGTGCTATTTTAGGATTTATTGGGGATATGATGACAAAAGATAGAAATACAGTTTACTTTGCTAGATTCTGTCAGCTTATTTATAGTTTTTTTGCCCTAATGCACCCCAACTAGCAAGTGAGTTAATTGAACCATTTAAACTTGCTAAGAGAGCCTTTACTGACTTATTATCTTCTGATAATAAGAAGACTGTTTTGAGACCCCTCCGAATTCCTACATCTGTCAAACAAGTCTTGGTAAATTCTGATCTAGCCACCTATGATGCCTTATATCCTGATGTCCAACCAACTCAACCTCCATCAGCACCTCCAACCACTACACAACCAACCACTACACAACCAACCACCTCACAACCTCAACCAACTCAACCTACCATCAGAACATACTTCCAACCATCAGCTCAATCCTCACAACAACAACCATTAGCACCAATCATCAGACCTTCATCTTCCAGGCCTAAGAGGGCAAAGTCTGTTCCTCAACCTCCACCAAAGAGAAGGAAGATGATTCTCAGGGATGAATCTGATAGTGAAGATGAGCAAGTACAGGTTCATGCATCAGAACCTGTGACTGTTGAAGCTAAAACTGTGGTTTTTCAAAAAGAAACAGAAGCTGAAGGGTCAACCCAATAGCTAAATGCTGAAGTTGAGGGTTCAGGTAAGTTAAAGAGAAAGAGAACTGCTAGTTCTGATGCTCAAGTAACTCCATCACTATCAAGGAGACTGAAGAAAATGAGGGCTAGAAGGCATTTTGTAACGCCCTCCAGACCCGGGGTATAAGTCTGGGGGTTACTAGCTAATCACCAAACCTGTACAATCTGATTAACAATTAATATATAAATGGAACTAAACCCCTTTTTAAACACTAACCAGGATCTTTTAAGGTTGAAGTATGAAAACAAGAACCACTAACTATTTTATTACACAACAAATTCAAAATCTCGCAACTCTCTTTATAACCTACTCGGGCAACTCAAAGCTTTCTTCCTGAATTGGGATCAACACCTTGGGTATGAGAGGATCCCGAGGCTTGACCCGCTTCTTTACCACTCGAGTCCTGATGGGTTTCATATTCCTTCTTAACTGAAAATAATAAGGTGAATAACAACAAAAGGGTGAGCCAAAAATTTGCTCAACAAGTCCACAAAATATAAATAGTGTTAAAGCAATGTAATTGAATCCGTAAACCGGGTATATCTGCAAAGATATAACCCTACGAGAATAGAAAGGAGGCCATTACTGGCAAATACAAATGAACTAAATTGGACTCAAGTTCGCAGCTATACACTGCTGATCAGCCAGGATACAGTGCAGATCTATACCTCACTATATAGATCCCGTCGGGCACCCAGGCACTACGGCCCATCGCAAGAATTCGGTTATGTCCCGGTCCTTAGGATTAAGTAGACTTAATCCCAAAAGTAGTATTATCCAGTCCCTGGAATAGCAACCGGAACAATCGGTATGCTTTGATATATTCTAATCACCAGAATATATCAATAATTGTGAGTAACAATTGGAATATGAATAATGAATTCAAATGAAGAGAATAATTCAAGAATCGAACTGAAATATGATTAAAAGAATTAAAGGAGTACAAGCGTAATAAGAATTCGAAATGAATATTACTATTCTGAAAGTAGAATAGGGGAGAAACTTGCCTTTTGCACGACTTACTGCAATTAAATCACTTTCGTCTATCACCTACTCGACCTGCCTTGCTGGCTTAGCTTCAGTTAGCAAAATAGACTGGTTAAGTCATTTTGTACTTCAATTACATCTTGAATCGACTTCATTTCGTTCCTATTATCTACCCATATGCTTATGATTGACTCTTATATTACATATAAACAAGTAAGACTCGATTAACCACATAATACACATAAGCACATAAGCACATAATCATTTTCATAGTTAAAATAATTTTTAGAATCAAAATCGATTCGCTGATTGCTCCGCTGATCACCTTCTGCCTCATTTCCCATTTTTCTGGAATTTTTCGAACTCGTCTCGGTACGCATTTTGACTGATAATCAAGTAATTAATAAAGTCAACTAATTTCTAGAAGAAAAGAATTCATTTTTCTGAGTAAAATGGCTTTCGTTTCGCTCAATTCGGATTAATGGTTGAATTATTATCAATTAAACACTGATAATTCAATTTATTATTCCCTATAAATAATTATTACAAATTTTTAAATCCTAAAATAATTATTTAAGAAAAATCAAAGTCAAAAATAATTTTTTTTATAATTTTTGGAGTTAAAATGAATAAGTTATGATTTATTGAAAATTATGTGTTTAATTATCGAAATAATTAATCACTTTTAAATAATTAATAAATAAATAACTAATAAATAATTATTTAATAATTTAAAATAATTAATCCCTAATTATTAGGATTAATCACAATTTATTACAAATATTTACAACTTATCGTTATTTATTCGATTAGATCGATTATTTATAAGTAAATAATCGATATCATTAAGTGATACGTTAATTATTGAATAAATGAGTTATTATTCGAATCATATTTCAACTTAACGATCCACTACTCGTATTTCTACGAGTTATTCGCGTTTCTCGCATATTTATCGAAACATTACGGTTATTATTACAGTTTATGCGACTTAAATTAACTATCTGTATTTAATTACCCGTTACGAGTAATTATTACGATATTTTACGAACAATTAACTATCGTCTGAATAATAATAATAATATTAATAATCGAACTTATCGTTCAATTACTCATTTAATTACGAGTTATTCGTTTTATTCCCCTAATTATCGAATCTTTAATCATAGTTATCGATTAATTTTAATACTTAATTGTTAAATAATTACTTAATTACTAAATAATAAGTAAATAAATAAATAAGTAATTAAATACTTAATTAAATCACTAAATTCGAATTTATAAATTAAGAAAATAATTTAGGAATTATTAATAATATTTTTCGGAATTTAAAACTGATTTTTAATTAATTTTCAGAATTAATAAAAACTGATTTCTGATTTTATAAAATATAATTAAATAATTAAAATTCCAGAAACATTTGTCAGAAACCAACCATCTGACAAAACAGATCAAAACCGGGTCAATCACACGGGTCAACCGGGTCACCATCCGGGTCATGAAGAACATGACCGGATTTTTCCAGAATCCGGCGACTTCACCGGATTCCGGTGAAACAATTACAGCCCCAAATCAACACCGTTTGATACGGTTCTTGGGTGTTTTTCATTGCAAATCAACACAGCAATCTAATCATAAGCAAAACATCCTGGAATCATCCCTGTAACAACTTCTCCGGCCAAAATCAATCAAACATCGACTTCAACTCCGGCCAAAAACCCATCTTTTGATTCTGTAAACGAAACTTAACGTTCTATAGTGCAAATTAAAGCTAAGAACATATACAATCAAAGCCCTAACCTTTCAAGAACCAAAGATTCACAGAAATCATCGAGTTATAATTTGAAAATTCGGTATAAACCCTAATAATCGAACTTTGCTATCTAGGTATCGTTTTATCAATTAAACACCATGAATCAACTGTAAATCACATAACCAAGCTATATCAATCATCAAAACATCAAAATAACCCTGAAATCAAAAAACCCTAATTCGAACATAAACCCTAGAAATCAAAAATCAAAAATTACGAATTAAAACTTGAAATTGATGCTAGAAATGGAAAAAATAGATCGAAACCTTCGATTTGGGTACTTGAATCGCTTGTTTTGGTGTTGTAATCTGCTCAAAATCACGGCTTAAATTCTCGACCCGACCCTGTTCTTCCCGACCCGAATTACAGAGAATTTTTGTATTTTTCTGAATTTAACTGATTTATTAATTATGATTAATTAATAATTAGGCTATTTATAGTAGTAAAATTAATACTCCTAAATAAAATTAAGGGGCTAATTATACATCTAATAAAAATATTGGGCCCTAATTTTTACAATTTTTGAGTATTAAAATTTAATTTATAAATATTATATATATACAATATATATCCCAAAATTTCCCAAAAATTATGAATAATGCAAAAATATAAAGAAATGGTATAAATAAAAGTCCTATAATTTTATAAAAATAAAAATATGATTTTTGTGGGGTTTTTAACACCCATTGGGGCCCGGAAAAGTCACTTTTCGTAAAACGAGAAAATTTATAAAATATCCAGATGTTCAGAATAATGTGATGGTAAAAGCCGTTTGATGAAAAATAAGGCCCATTATTTTATTTGAAATAATGGCTTTAAAATCATGGTTTGGGTCGTTAAACGTTTGAAATGAAAGCGATGAATGCAAAATAAAACATTTGAAAAATACCTTAAAAATACAGAAATGACACGGAATACACGTAACACGTAACATTTAAGGTTTAACAGATAATTACACATCATTGACATATTAATACACATAATTTTATTATGATTATGATATAATACAACGTAAATTTCCCAGTCGTTACATCCTTCCTTCCTTAATAGGATTCTGTCCTCAGAATCTTCTATGAAAACAAATGAGGGTATTTTTCTAACATCTAACTTTCAAGTTCCCAGGTTGATTCTTCAATCATAGGATTTCTCCACAACACTCGCACTAAATATACAGACTTATTTCTCAATACTTTCTCTCGCCGATCTAAAATCCTTACCGGCTGTTCTACAAAAGACAAATCAGGTTGGATATCTATCGGTTCATACTCTATTACATGCCTACAATCAGGATTATATCGCTTAAGCATCGATACGTGAAACACATTGTGAATATGTTGCATATGAGGCGGTAAAGCTAATTCATACGCAACTTTTCCCACTTTCTTCAAAATTTCAAATGGTCCGACGTATTGTGGTTTCAATTTACCCTTATTGCCAAATCTGGTCAATCCTTTCCATGGCGATATTTTAAGTAATACGTTTTCTCCTTCCTGATAGTCCATATCCTTCTTTGCCTGGTCTGCATATTTGCGTTGCCTATTTTGTGCTGCATCGAGTCGTTTCCGAATAAGTTCAATCTTTTCTTTAGTCTGCTGGATTAATTCTGGACCCAAATCTTCCGTTCTCCAACTTCATCCCAATGTACTGGTGATCTGCACCTTTTTTCCATATAATGCTTCGTACGGTGGTATTCCAATGCTTGCATGATAGCTGTTATTATAAGAAAATTCCACTAAAGGTAAATGCTCATCCCAACTGCCTTCGAAATCGATCGCACAAACTCGTAGCATGTCTTCAATCGTTTGGATAGTTCTTTCACTTTGCCCATCGGTTTGCGGATGATAAGCGGTACTCATGTTTAATTTTGTTCCAAGGCATTCTTGAAATTGTCTCCAAAATCTTGAGTTGAAACGAGGATCTCGATCGGACACGATAGATATTGGAACTCCATGTCGCATCATAATTTCCTTGAGATACAAATGCACTAGCTTGTCAAGCGAAAATCTTTCGTTAATTTGGTAGAAAATGTGCCGACTTCGTGAGTTTGTCAATGATTACCTATATCTCATCATGATTTGCCCTAGTCCTCGGTAGTCCTACTACAAAATCCATCGCTAGATGTTCCCATTTGCATTCTGGAATGTCTAACGGTTGTAATAATCCGCTCGGACGTTGATGTTCCGCTTTAACTCGCTGGCATGTGTAGCATTTACTCACCCATTCTGCTATTTCCTTTTTCATATTTGGCCACTAAAAGTTTTCCTTCAGATCGCGATACATCTTTGTGCTTCCTGGATGAATGGAATACTTCAAACTGTGTGCATCTCGCAATATTTCTTCTTTTAATTCTGCCATGTTAGGAATCCAGATTCTCGATGCAAATCGTAAAATTCTTTCATTATCCTTCTGAGTTGTGATCTCTTCTCCCGTTAGGTCGTCATCTTGACTCATCACTTCTTCTTGACAACGACGAATCTTCTCTAGCAACTCTGGTTGGAAAGTCATAGCGTAGATAGCTTCTATAGATTCATTGGGAATACGAATCTCGATCTCCAATTTGTCGAATTCCCTAGCTAATTCTTCGCATTCAGTTAACCGATTCAATCTTTCTTTCCTGCTCAGCGCATCTACTACAACATTTGCTTTCCCTGGATGATAACTGATTGTGACATCATAATCCTTTATCAATTCCAGCCATCAACGTTGACGCATGTTTAATTCTTTTTACGTAAAGATATACTTCAGACTTTTATGATCCGTGTAAATTTCGCATTTTTCACCGTAGAGATAATGTCTCCAAAGTTTCAATGCAAATACGATCACTGCCAATTCCAGGTCATGAGTGGGATATTTTTGTTCATGAGTTTTGAGTTATCTCGAAGCATATGCGATGACGTTACCGTGCTGCATCAATACACATCCTAGTCCGCGATACGAAGCATCGCTGTAAATGACGAAATTCCCTTGCTCGTCTGGTAATACTAGTACCGGTGAGGTTACTAACCGATTCTTCAGTTCTTGGAAACTTTCTTCGCATTTATCATTCCATATGAACTTTTCACTTTTTCGAGTTAACTTGGTCAACGGCGTTGCTATTTTCGCAAAATCTTTAAAAAATCTTCGATAATATCCTGCCAATCCCAAGAAACTTCAAACCTCTGTCGGTGTCTTTGGTCTTTCCCAATTTAACACAACTTCAATCTTTGCTGGATCGACTTGGATGCCTTCTCTACTGATGATATGCCCTAGAAATTGTACTTCCTTTAACCAAAATTCACATTTTGAGAATTTCGCGTACAGTTGCTCTTTCCTCAGAATTTCCAAAGCTATCCTCAAGTGCTCTGCATGCTCTTCTTCCGTCTTGGAATAAATCAAGATGTCATCAATGAATACAATCACGAATTTGTCCAAGTATTTCTTGAATACCCTGTTCATCAAATCCATGAATGCAGCTGGCGCGTTTGTCAAACCGAATGCCATCACAAGAAACTCGTAATATCCATATCTCGTGCGAAACGCAGTCTTGGGAATATCTTCGGCTTTAATCTTCAATTGATGATAGCCTGACCGCAAATCTATCTTTGAAAACTATGCGGCTCCTTTTAGCTGGTCGAACAAATCATCGATTCTCGGTAGCGGATACTTGTTCTTGATGGTGAGTTTATTCAACTCCCGATAGTCGATGCATAATTGCATGCTGCCGTCCTTCTTCTTTACGAATAACACTGGTGCACCCCATGGGGATACACTAGGTCGTATGATGCCTCGGTCTAGCAGATCTTGTAGTTGCGTTGAGAATTCTTTCATCTCGACTGTAGCCATTCGATATGGAGCTTTCGATACTGGCTCTGTGCCTAGTGCTAGATCAATCGTGAACTCGATTTCTCGATCTGGCGGTAACCTTGGAAGCTCGTCTGGAAAGACGTCCGGAAACTCACACACAACTGAAATGTCTTCTATTATAGGACTTCCCTTTTTAGTATCTAATACGTAAGCTATGTACACCTCACATCCTTGTCGAAGCAATCGTTTAGTCTGCATCACGGTGAGAAATTTATTCCGCTGTTTTTTGCCCTTGAATATTACCGTTGCATTTTCCGCAGTTTACAATTTGACTTTCTTATTCGCGCAGTCTATTTGAGCATTATGACACGCTAACCAATCCATTCCCAAAATAATATCGAATTCTCCTAGCTTAAAATGAATTAAGTCTACAGAAAAATGATGTCCAGATATTTCTATATCACACGCAGGACATATCCGATTCACCGGAACTTGGTCGTCATTCGCTAATTTTATAATTAACGTCTCACCCAACCATTCGATTTCGTAATGTAATTTATCAAGAAATTCTTCAGAAATAAATGAACGGGTAGCTCCAGAATCAATTAATACTTTTGAACTAACTGAATTCACCAAAAGCGTACCCGCAATAACGCTCGGACTCTGCACTGCTTCTTTCATTGTCATGTTAAAAGTCCTTACTTTGGGTTGATTCGGCGGCGGCGGCGGAGGTAATGCCAATACTTTTGGAATACTGGCTGCCATGGCTGGTCCTTTACAATTTCTAGCAATATGCCCTTTCTTTCCGCATTGATAGCAAGTGATTTATGTTGTTTTTCCTGTTGGACATTCGTTAGAATAATGTCCTTTCTGCTTGCATTTGAAATATGTCACATCTGCTTTAATATATACGCCGGTATGCTTGCGTCCACAAGTTTTGCAATACGGCACTGGAACCTTGACAATTCTCTGCTGTTTGGAGGCTTGGAAACGATTACCTACTTTTTGTGTACCTTGTCCTATCCTTTTAAAATTCAAATTTGCCCGGGCTTGAAATCCCGGCTTCCTGCTGGAACGGTCTTGGAAACTTCCCTGTCCTCTATCTCGTTGAGATCTTTCACTTTCTCCTTCGATGATCAAGGCTTTCTGGACTACAACGGTATATGTTGTTAATTCAAAAACTGCAACCTGTCCACGAATCCATGGTCGTAATCCCTCTTGAAACCTCTGAACTCATTTCTCTTCAGTGCCCACCTGTTCCGGAACAAACCTAGCCAATTCATTAAATTTGGCTTCATACTCTGTCACAGACATACTTCCCTGTTTCAGCTCTAAAAACTTTATCTGCATCTGATTCCTTACATAGCGAGGAAAGTGCTTCTCTAAAAATAACTCTTTAAACCTATCCCAAGCAATTACATCTTCACCCTCAAAAGCCTTTTTAGATTCTCACCAATAATTTGCCTCTCTTTTCAACAAGTAACTAGCAAAATCAGTCTTCTGGTCCTCACCTATTTTCACTAGTGTAAATGCTTTCTCTACTTCTTTTAACCAGGTGGTGGCTTTAATAGGATCAGTAGACCCGTCAAATTCTGGAGGTTTAACTGCCTGAAACTGCTTAAAAGTAACAACTGGTAATGTTGGTGGTAATTGAGGCTCAGGACGAGGTGGTTGCTGTAACATTTGTTGTTGTATCTGCTGTTGTTGATGCTGCATCTGCTACTGCATCCTAACCATCTGTTGTTGCATCAGATGGGACATTTGGTTCATGGTCTCGTTAGTCTGATCATCATAATTGCTGTTAGAGGTCTCAGCCCTAGTCTTTCTTTTTGGTGCCATCTTCTTCTGATAATAAAACAGGTGATATTTCTTTAACAGTTTAATAAATAATTGACAGTAGGTAAGAAAACAATTTATTCTGTATTAACAAAAATGCTTTAAATAAAGAAAACAGTTGTTAAATATAAAAACTGGAAATGTAAGCAGTTAATTAAAATAGTTATTCTTTTCTCTCTCCCTCTTTTTTTTTCTTTTTTTTTCAGGATTATAATATGGAAAGCTGTAAAACAATAAAGTGAAAGTAAATGCTGTAAAACTGTAAAGACTGAAATTTAAATAAAGGAAATATAAAAAGTTCAGTTTATATATATGTGACACCAGCCTCAAGTGTAAATGCTTGATACAAAAAGTCTCGTGCTATTGGTAATCACTACGGCTACAAGTCATACTACCACTACAGGTCAAAATCCTATTGCAGGTTAATCTACTAATACACGCATACACACTACTCACTAGGTTATACTATGCTGCCTCTATATACATCTGTACTCTGAAGTCACTGTCTCAACTATCACTGTCTCAAAACCCAGGCGGAATACGCCTAAGCTCCTCTCTAAGTGCCTAGACCAAAGTCTGTGCCAAGCGGAATATCCGGTAGAACTCTGCGAAAGAAGGTGGTCCCTCATGGGTCAAATCATCAAGCTCCCAAGTGGCACTCATCAAAACTGACTACAATCGCTGTCTCATATAGTAATCCGGCTATAGGGCCGCTAACGGTCCTCTGCCCCTCTGATCAAACAGATGCATGATCTCTCGACACTGTGCCCGCCAATACTCCACATAATCCCTCACAACTCTATACTCATGGTATGGTACCATATACGGCTGAGCAACCTGACCTACTGACTCCTGTGAAGGAACCCTCGGAATACCTGCACCCTGCTGTGGTAAACCTAACTGTAGATCCACATTATGCTCTCCCATCCCCTCGACTGGAATCATCTGAACTATGTCCGGCTCTGGGGCATGCACTGGTATAGGATGTTAGGTCACACACACACTGTAGAGGGGGTGAATACAGTGTATAGTACACTCAAATCGAACTTTAAGATCTTAAGTAACAGAAAACAAACTTTATTGAAACAATAAACTCTGTTACAGTATGGAACTGTTACCTCTCAGTGATGAACAAATATCACGAGAGCTGCTAGGGTTATATAGAATAATAACTTCGATAATGATAACACTTCTAGTATAAACCCTATGCCTGTGTTTATATACTACACAGTTACAAGATAATCGCTAATTGATATGGAATATAATTCTGCTTCCTAAAATATATCAATCAGATATCTTTTCTTCCAAGTATTCCATTCTTCACGGAATTCCTTCTTCATGCATATCTCTTCTTATGTTTATCTCGATCTTCTTTCCTTTAATCAGCTACTGTCCTTATCTGATTGTCCTTCAGCACTTAAGTTCTGATATCTATCTTCTGATGATTATCTCCTGATAATATAAGTACTGATATCCTTAAGTCCTGACTTCCAGTAGAAGTACTGATCAACAGTTAAGTACTGATTTATCCTGTTCACGTAAGATCTGAAAGCTAAACATAAAACATATTAGCCATGAAATTATCAAATATATCTAACAATCTCCCCCAACTTGTAAATTAACAAAATATACAAGTTTAACAGATATTTGATGATGTCAAAAACATTAAGTACAAATGCATGAGAAATAGACTAGATAACTACAACTTATAGTCCCTAAAGTTTTTACCAATTTCAACTTCTGATAACAACTTCAATCTGTATAAATATCATAATTTAAGCAGTTGTAGATCTTCGACTTGGCTTCTTCATTTTCTGATCTCTCTGATGTCAGGAGTTGTTCTGAGATAGTTCTTCAACAAACATTTCTCAGCATATCTTAGTTCATCAATCATTCTCCTTTTAACACCTTTAAGCTCTGCAGTATCTTCACCAGTTTGAAAGATTGCAGCTCTGAGATCATTAATCTTTGCTTTTCTTAACTCCTGATCTAGTCTTATGACATAAGCTTTGTCAGATTCAAGATTGAATTCAAGTCCCTTAATACCAAGATACGTTCTGATCTGTGCAGTATTAGGCTTCATATCAACAATATCACCATTGTGATCTCTGTACTTTGGAACATATATGCTGTCAGACTTAACAGAATAAAGCCTTTTCTGTCTCTGAATCTGTTCTTTTAAGTAGTTTGCAGCAGTCTCTGTTATTCTGTCATCCACTTGAAGTAAGAAAAGTACATGCTCCAATTCTTCAAAATACTTCAAAGGAATGGCATTTTGTCTTATATGATAAACCCTACCATCTGTCATGAAATACAACATGATGTATTCTTTCAAGTAGGTATGGTAAACCATCTGTACAGATTCCAGTTGATTCAATCTCTCAGGAGTTGCTCCAATACCTAGTTCACTCAAGGAAGTTGGATCATTGGTAGTGTTGTGTACTCTTCTTTCATCAGCACTTCCCAATCCAGTTTTATCTCTAGCTTCCTTTCCAGTAACTACTCTTGCTTCAAAACCACTTGCAGTAGTCTTCAAAGATTGATTCTGTTTTGCTTTAGTGAATCCTGGTTGGAGTGTTTTAGATCTATTTTCTGATATCAAGTTAACTTGAGCACTGTCAGAGGTTACTTGCTTCTTCTGAATATCATAACTTACAATTTCTTGACTCTGAACAACTTGAGCCATGTCAGAGGTTGTTTTAAGAACTTTTCTTGTAGTCAGAGCAAGATCATCTTTTCCATCAGTAATTTCTTCTTCCTCAGGAGGTACATAAGGCTTGATAGGTTCACCAACCTTTTCTTTAACCTTGGATCTTGGATCTATCTGTGGTTGTGATCTAGCCAAAGTTGCTTCAGTATGTATCCTTTCTTTGATCACAATGCCTTTAGGTTTTGGAAGTAACTTTTTACCAGAAGCTTCAGATTTAGATGTGACTTTCTCTGATTTAAGTCTGGCTTCTTCTTCCTTTAAACTTTCCAAGTCCATCCCTGGATTTTCTTGAAGAAATAACTATCTTGACATTTCCTCATCAAGATCTAAAAGTTCATCAGAACTTATCCTTTTACCAGTAGCAGAACTTATTCTTTTCCCAGTATCAAAACTTGTTCTGTGACTAGCTTGTCTTGATGTAAACCTTCTACCTTGACTATGACCACTACCCATTCCAGAGGTTCCTTGGTCATCTTTTCCATCATCCTTTCCTTGCAGTGTCTTGTTGGTTTTGCATTTGGACTTAATTACCTTCTCCCCCTTTTTGGCATCAGCAGGTAATAAAAGAGAGATAAGTAGTTCCACTGAGGTCTGGATTTCAGTAAGTTGCGATTGCTGAGAAGCTTGATTTGTCATAATTTGATCAATCTGAGCTTGTTGCTTCTCTTGAGTTTTCTCAATATAAGCAACCCTGTTAATGGTAGGTTGGAAGAACTTTTTCTTATCAATTTTCCAAACTTGTTCCTGTTTGATAAAGTTCTCCTGAATCTTGTGTAGCTCTGCATGAGTATTGGAATGAAGACCTTGTAGATGTTTAGTACTCAATGCAGTGACTCTAAGCTGGGTTTTAAAATCATCAGAATTTAACATTTCATCAGCTTTAGTCAAGTGCTCAGCAAGATGTAAAGCATTTGGAACACATGAAATTGAGTTCCATTCCTTAGTCCACTCCTGACCTGCAGGAGTTTCACTCCAAGGTACTGGTGCATCCCTGATAACAAACTCCTTTACCAGTTCAGACTTAGGAAGAGTCGGTGGAGGAGTATGTCCTGAAGGACCTGCTTCATCAGCATCTACAGTTGTAGCAGCTTCACCAGTATCTCCAACATTTGCAGCATCAGAACTTAAAGAATCAGTATCTTCTGATAAGACAACAGTGTGAGTAGCAATGGAGGCTTCAGCATCCTCTAATTGCTGATCTGATACTAAGTTCTGATCAACAGCCATATCCTGATGCTCACCTAAAATCTGATCATCAGCATCTTGATGCAGAGAAGGTGTTGTTGATAACTCTGGAGTTTGAACATCATCAATAACAGGTGTTGTAGAAGTATTATTTGCTGTTGGAGCTTCTAAGAAAAGTATTTCAGGCACAACCAGGTTCTGAATATCAATTTCAGCACTTGTGCCTGGATCAACAAGAGACACAGATGGTGAGTTAGCCTTGTCAGATACAGCTTCCTGAGATGAAGTTGATGGAGAAGAAGTGACTGGAGCAAATTCCTTGCCTTGTGAGATCAGAGATTCCTGATCCCCTTCCTTAGCTGCTTCCTCCTCATCATCTGAAATTGGCCTTTGTGCCCTCTGTTTCTTGTACTTCCTTGGTGATTTGGATTCCTTGGGAGTCTCAGGAACTATCATACGTCTAAGCCTCTTGAGAAGCCTAGAACCCCCAATGTCAGAATCCTTCTGAGAAGTTGTTTTCTCAGCTTCAACCACCACAGGTTCTGAAGAAGGAATCTATTCCTCAGAATCTGATTCATCTCTCAAAGTAAATCTCCTCCTCTTTTGAGGTGTTTGAGGAACAGTCTTTGTTCTCTTTGGCTTAGAGGATGTAGGCTTCACAGTAGGTGCTGAAGAAGAAGGTTGAGCAGTCTGTGAAGTGGAGAGATAGGATTTGAGATAAGTTCTGAGGGTAGGTTGAGTAGAATGAGAGGTAGGTACTGAGGTTGATGGATTTTGGTTATGGTGAGTTGGTTGAACATTTGAGTAAACAGATTTGTAAGTAGCAGGATCAGCATTTACCAGAATCTGTTTCACAGACTGAGGAATCTGTAATTGTCTCACCATTGATTTCTTTGTGTCAGCATTTATCAGGTCGTTAAAGTACCTTTTTGCAACCTTAAAAGGTGGGGTTTGAGTGCTGACTAACTGGGGTTCAGCAGTACAATACGTATAAATAAGTTGACAGAATCGAGCAAAATAAACAACATCTCGATCCTCTGTCATCCTATCCCCAATAAAACTAATTATTCCAGTTGCAAAGTCAAAATGAGTTTGATGGATAATAGCATACCCTATGTGCTGACTCAGAATTGGGATAACATCAAAATTTGAACATTTGTTCCCAAAAGCTTTGGTGATGCAATCAAAGAAGAAACTCCATTCTCTTCTGATATTAGCCCATTTCAACTGTCCAAGTTTCGTCAGACTCTTTTCATATCCCAATTCAACCATTAACTCCCGAAGGGCTGAGTCCTCTGGAACTGAGAAAGTACAATCCTCGGGAAGATGTAAAGCCCTGCATACTGTACCAGGAGTGACTACAAAAGATGAATCACCCACTTGGAAGATAATACTGGGAGTTCCACGGTTACCACCATCATCAAAAATGCCAGTCCTCCAGAACCTCAGAACTTGTTGACTTGAAAATTATTCAGGCTGAGTTAAGGCGTACCCAACCTCACTATGTGCAAGAAGATCTTGCACAAAGTGCAATTCAGATGGAGCTTCAGCATGATCAAGAATTGCAGCATAGTTGTTTGGAACAAACTTTGCTCCATCAATGATTAAATCCCATTTGCCAAGTTTCAAGGAAAAACTGTTCCATTTATCAAGGGAAACAATTCAAATTTTAACCCGTTATCACTGATTGAATTATTTGTCACTGCAACATTAATATTCTGAAAATAAATCATGTTAAAAATGATCGAGATAATTTCGATGAATAAGTGCTGACAGAGAATCAGAACTTAAATAAAAACAAAATTTAAATGGTCATCAGAATATCAATCAGGATTTATCAACACAAGATAAAATAACTCAGAGACAAAATCTTGAAGTAAAAACAGTTTTCATTAATATATCAAGTCAATACATTTATGAAATGGAAATTACATCAATACAAGATTTTCCCTAAGCTTCTAATCCTAACGTCAACAGCTTTAGTCCTAGCTAAGAAGCCTGACAAAGCTGATGATGAAGAAGAACAGGAAGAAGACGAGATTAAGTCATCTTCCTCTTCCTATCTTTGACGAACAAGATGGCGAGTCGTATGATTCGCTCTTGCTGACGGATAGCTTCCCGCCTTTCCTCCTCCAATCGCTCCAGATGGCGATGGTAATCCATATAGAAGAATAGAAGGTGAGTCAGCACCTCCTGTGGGACAGAATCCCAGATCTCCTCAGAAATGGCTGTTACATGCCACTCTTGCTGCCACTCGGCACAACTTAGCTCCATAGTGAAGGTTTGGTTGTTCAAAAATATGTTGTATCGAACCATTGTGTTTTTGACAGAAGAAGGAGGATAAGTGTGTGAGAAGAATGTGATGGAAAGACTGATGTGAAGTGGTTGCTTATATAGGCAAGAGAATGCCAAGAGACGCAAAGATATTTAATGCTGACAGGTAGAATTAATTCTACCTCGTCTCCCTAGACTTTGAAAAAGAATAATAGTCATTGGAAAGAGGAATCATGGTCTAGACCGCACAAAGCACAAGAAACAGTGGTCTGTTCAAGTACAAATACCATTAATCCTAATCACAGTGACTATTAATCTTCCACTTCAACATATTCGAGTACAAACTGAGACTGTTATCAAATTTTATTCAAAGATAAGCCAAGTAAAGGATTAGACTGAGAAATCAGAACTTAGACCTATACCAGAACTTAACAGTCATCAGAACATAATTTCTTAACTCGAAAAAGGAATGCCTATCTTAGTAAATACTCATACAAGTTCTGAGTTATGGACGTCAGTACTTAATCATCAGAACGTGTAACTTAGAACTTGTCCTCAGAATTTGTGCAATAATGACACATTGACTGTTTTATCTAAAATAACATAGACCACCACAGAAATTTTCATCATTCAGAGGGAGTGATTAGTGTGTGCATTAAGCTAAAAACAGACAAAGAGTAAAGTCTGATTCACTGCAGTACATCTTAGAAATAAGGCATAACTAAAATTTTGCTAAAGATCTGTCATTGTCCTGAAACCGACTGAAGAATGAGTTTATGCTTGAGTCCACCTCAACTGTTTTGTGCTAATTTTATGCATCTTTTGAAATTCTATTTTACAGTGGCTTCTCAGTGTAAGTGAGTCACGACTGTTTATCAGAATTTATGCTATTTTCAGAGTATTTCTCCAGTAATCATAGAGTGTGAAAAGTCACCAAGAAAATATTTTGCTTTTCTGATGCATATTTACTTAATACCAGCAATGCACTTGGGTCGTCCCTTCCACATTTTTACTCTAGATCTCAAAGGAGTACCTGATTTTAATCTTTGATCTTTTTGCTTTTGCTTTTGATAAGAGAGGTCTATCAGCACTTAGTACATTCAGCAGTTTTACTAGTATCAGAACTTAACAGATGAGTAGCATTATTCTAATTTGTGACTTAGTAATAAGATATACAAAGTGAACTTAACTAAGCTCAGTTATCAGAATTTGCTAGTGTCATAAGATTTCCACTGAAATAATTACTTCTTTCATGGAATCATTTGTTTATTGAAGACTACTAGGTCAGTATCTAGCACAGTCATCCTCATAGGATTGAATAGGTACTAGAACAGACATATCACTTATCAGAGTTTAGAAACATATATCAGACAACAGTCAGTACTTAAAGACATTTATCAATTAAGCACAGAATACACAATGAGATGAATTCTATAAATACTGAGCATAAAGTCTGATAACACAGAACAAGTCTAAGCAGATTTAGAGAACGAACCTGAAACCATTCCAAGTTCATTTACCAATCTTGTAAAAGTAGCTTCACATAATGGTTTTGTGAAGATATCTGCCAACTGTTGATCTGTGGGAACAAAATGCAATTCCACTGTACCTTCATCCACATGTTCCCTGATGAAGTGGTACCTGATGCTGATGTGCTTTGTCATTGAGTGTTGAACTGGATTACCTATCATAGCAATAGCACTTTGATTATCACAGTAAATAGGGATTTTGAAATATGTTAACCCATAATCCAGTAACTGATTCTTCATCCAAAGAATCTGTGCACAACAGCTTCCTGCAGCAATATACTCTGCTTCTGCAGTTGATGTGGAAATTGACTTTTGTTTCTTGCTGTACCAAGAAACCAATCTGCCTCCAAGAAATTGGCAGCTTCCACTTGTGCTTTTCCTGTCAATTTTGCAACATGCAAAATCTGCATCTGAGTAACCTATTAGTTTAAAATCTGATTCTCTAGGATACCATAATCCCAGAGCAGCTGTTCCTTTAAGATACTTAAAGATTCTTTTTACAGCTGTTAAGTGAGGTTCTCTTGGATCTGCTTGAAATCTTGCACAAAGACAGGTAGCATACATGATATCAGGTCTACTAGCAGTTAGATAGAGTAGAGAGCCAATCATACCTCTGTAGTCAGTAATATCTACTGATTTACCGGTATCCTTATCCAGTTTTGTTGCAGTGGCCATTGGAGTGGATGCACTTGAACAATCTTGTATTCCAAATTTCTTTAGCAAGTTTCTGGTGTACTTGGTTTGACAAATAAAAGTGCCTTCCTCATTCTGCTTGACTTGAAGGTCTAAGTCCTGATACTGCAAACTCTAATGGATTAAACTCTGATGTTATTGAAACTGTGGTGACTACATTAAATGAAGATGCCCCTATGCAGGGGGAGCATACTCAAAATCCTACCACATCTCAAGAAACATTCGAACATGCATCTGGCTCTTCAAGTTCTGATTCGTCAAGTTCTGATAAGCCAAGTTCTGATAATACTGAAAATCTAAATACTGAAGAATCCAACTCAGAAAGCATAGTTTCAGGGGGAGCATCAGAAAATGAAAATGAAGATAGCATGGATCATGGGGGAGCATCCAGTTCTAGAGAAAACCTTCCATCTGCAAGGAAGTGGACAAAATCACATACACCTGATTTGATAATTGGAAATCCTGATGCAGGTGTCAGAACTAGAACAGGTACTTCAAATGAGTGTCTTTACAATTCTTTTCTCTCTCAGACTGAGCCAAAGAAAGTGGAAGAAGCTCTTCAAGATGCTGATTGGGTGCAAGCAATGCAGGAAGAGTTGAATGAATTTGAAAGAAACAAAGTCTGGACCCTAGTACCAAGACCAAAGAATAGATCTGTTGTTGGTACAAAGTGGGTATTCAGAAACAAAACTGACATTGATGGCATAATTACAAGGAATAAGGCAAGGCTAGTTGCAAAAGGATATTCTCAACAGGAGGGAATTGATTATGATGAAACATTTGCACCAGTTGCTAGGTTAGAAGCCATAAGGATATTTTTGGCTTATGCTGCTCACAAAAAGTTTACTGTCTTTCAAATGGATGTGAAAAGTGCTTTTCTCAATGGAGAATTGGAGGAAGAGGTATATGTTGAACAACCTCCAGGTTTTGTAGATACCAAACATCCAGATTATGTCTACAGACTTGACAAAGCACTTTATGGACTTAAGCAAGCTCCTAGAGCATGGTATGAGACTTTAGCTCAGTTTCTTCTGGAAAGTGGATTCAACAGAGGGACAATAGACAAAACACTGTTCTACCTCAACCATGGAAAGGACTTACTTCTGGTCCAGATTTATGTTGATGATATCATTTTTGGATCTACAAATGACAAACTTTGCAAGAAGTTTGCCAAACTTATGCAGTCAAGATATCAGATGAGTCAGGATTTTCAGTATCAGAATATGAGTCTTCATTTTCAAATCTCAGCTGATCATGGTCAATGAAATCTTTAAGACCAGTGATCTTCTTGTCATCAAAAGAGACATTGATAGATCCCATGACCACTTTTGTTCTCAAATTATAGACTCTGAAGGCTTTTGTGGTAAGTGGATATCCAACAAAGATTCCTTCATCAGCTTTTAGATCAAACTTTGATAGCTGTTCAGGATGAGTCTTGAGAACAAAACACTTGCATCCAAATACATGAAAATATTTTAGATTTGGCTTCTTTTTCTTCACCATCTCATATGGTGTTTTTCCATGCTTGTTAATGAGTGTTGCATTTTGAGTAAAACAAGCAGTCTGCACAGCTTCAGCCCAGAAATAGGTTGGAAGCTTTGCTTCTTCAAGCATTGTAAGTGCAGCTTCAACGAGAGTTCTATTCTTCCTTTCAACAACTCCATTTTACTGTGGAGTTCCAGGAGCAGAAAATTCCTGCTTTATTCCATGGCTTTTGCAGAACTCTTCCATTATCAAATTCTTGAATTCAGTGCCATTATCACTCCTTAAAATTTTCACAGAATCTGTGACCATTTTATCCAGCTGTTTGACATGATCAATCAAGATAGATACAGTTTCACTTTTTGTGTGCAAGAAATACACCCATGTGTATTTGGTGAACTCATCCACTATGACCAACGCATACTTCTTCTTTGCAATAGACATGACATTTACTGGACCAAATAGATCAACATGTATAAGATGATAAGGCTCAAGAATTGATGATTCAGTCTTGCTCTTGAATGAAGATTTTCTTTGTTTGGCTTTCTGACATGAATCACAAAGACCATCAGGAGCAAATACTGTGTTTGGCAATCCTCTCACAAGATCTTTCTTGACTAGTTCATTTATATTGTTGAAATTTAAATGAGAGAGTTTCTTATGCCAATTCCAGCTTTCTTCAATTGATGCTCTACTTAACAGACAGATTGCAGAGCCATCAGTACTTGTTGAAAGCTTAGCTTCATAAATGTTACCACGTCTGTATCCTTTCAAAACAACTTTGCCTTTAGATTTACTCACAACTTCATAGTGTTCTTCAAAGAAATCAACATGATAACCTCTGTCACAGATTTGACTTATACTCAGTAGGTTGTGTTTAAGTCCTGAGACCAGAGCTACTTCTTTAATGATGACATTCCCAAGATTGATATTGCCATATCCCAATTTTTTTCCAATGTTGCCATCTCCATAAGAAACACTTGGGCCAGCTTTCTCCACAAAGTCTGATAGCAGGGCCTTATTTCCAGTCATATGACCTGAACATCCACTGTCCAGAACTAGAATATTTTTCCTGTTGCCCTGCAATCACAAAGACCACTAATAATTAATTTTAAGGACCCAGACTTGCTTGGATCCTTTGGCCTTATTAAGTTTGTTAACATTTGCAGCGGATTTAGCATCAGAGTTTATGTTAACATTTTTCTTATCAGAATTTACATTATCAGACTTTGAATCAGAATTTACACTAGAAGGAACAATGGAAACTTTCTTCAAAGAAGGTTTTATTTGATAATAATCATAGTACAAACTATGATATTCCTTACAAGTATAAATGGAATGCCATAAACTATCACAATGAAAACAAGGATTTTGTGGTTTGTATCTAACTGACTGACTCTTAACTCCTGATTTTGAAGGTAAGGAGTTAATATTCTTATTTTTCCTGCAAAAAGAAGCCAGATGGTTAGAACTTCCACAGTTATGACATGTTTTCCTAGGAGCATCAGGAACAGGTTTATAATCATTGCTTTTATTCACACCATCCTTTCCATTCCTATTTTTCCTAGGTGATTTTACCTTGTTTGCATTCTTGACATCTTTCAGCTTATGCTTAAGCTGCTTCTTTGTTATTAAGCCTATGTTTACTTCAGCTGTCTTTTCCTGTTTTAGTTTGTCAAAAGTTAATTCCTCTTTAACTTCTGATTTCTCATTATCAGACTTTACAAACTTAACAGGTTTTAACTTTGGCTTTTGCTTAACAACAAGCTTAATTTCTTCAGTTCCTTTGTCATTCTTATTCTCTCCATAACCTAAGCCCTCTTTCCAATTTTCACTACTTAGCAAATTTTGAGTTGTTCTGCCAGAGTTAGTCCAAGTCCTGATTATCTCTCTTTCCTTTTCTAACTCAGTTTTTAGAGATTCATTCATTTTTAGCATTTCATCCCTAACATAAAAAGCATCATCTCTATCCTTCTGAGTTTGATGGAATATAACTAACTCTTTTTCTAAGAAATCATTTCTTTTCTTAAAAGCAAGATTTTCAGAAGTTAATCTTTCACATGTTAAGGTTTGATCTCTATAACTAACAAACATGGTTTTAAGATATCTTCTCAACTCATTAATATCATCAGTATGAAAAGCATAAGTAGTCTGAGGTACCTTTGTTTCAGCAGCTTCAGAACTGCTCTCAGCACTTTCTTTATCAGCATTTGCCATCAATACATAGTTCTCCTCACTTTCAGAGTCTGAAGTATCTGTCCAACTTTTTTGCTTTGTGACAAGAGCCTTGCCTCTATCACCCTTTACCTTCTTGCAGTCAGGAGATATGTGGCCTTTCTCACCATAGTTATAACATTTAACATTGGTGTAATCTCCTCTGTCAGACTTTCCTCCTCTGCCTTCAGATCTTCTGAAATTCTTCTTATCAGAACTTATGCTTTTTCTGGAAAACTTCTTTCCCTTCCTGAACTTCCTGTATGTAATCTTGGTGATTCCTTTCAACATAAGAGCACACAGCTTCATCATCTCCTCATCAACATCGGTCTCAGGCAAGCTTTCAGAATCTGAGTCATCATCACTCTCAGAACTTGACGACTCAGTATCAGACTTTATGAAAAGAGCTTTACCCTTGTCTTTCTTTGAGGAAGCTGCCTTGGGGAATTCTTCTTCAGCCTTGAGAGCGACTGTCCTTGACTTTCCTCCTTTCCTCTTGCTTCTTTGTTCCATCTCCAGCTCATGAGTCTTGAGCATTCCATAGATTTCTTCAAGAGTTGTTTCATCAAGATTATAGTTGTCTCTTATTGTCGTTGCCTTCAAATCCCAGCATTCAGGAAGAGCTAACAGGAACTTAAGGTTTGAATCTTCAAGATCATACTCTTTATCAACCAATGACAAATCATTCAAAAGTTTGACAAATCTATCATATAAATCATTCAATTACTCATTAGTCTTTGAGTCAAAGTGTTCATACTCTTGAGTGAGTATTGTCTTCCTGTTCTTCTTAATTGTGTCAGTTCCCTGACACCTTGTTTCCAGAGCATCCCATATCTCCTTAGCAGTCTTGCAGTTGATTACCCTGTTTGACATTACATTATCAATGGCACTATGCAGTAAGTGTCGTACCTTAGCATCCTTAGCAATTTATGCTATGTCTTCAGCAGTATAATCACTCTTCTCCTTTGGTACGGTCATTGCTGCTTCACCTGCAACTGCAACAGCGAGTTTGGTTGGTTTATGAGGACCTTCCTTGATTCTATCCAGGTATTCTGGATCTGTTGCTTCCAGGAACATGGTCATCCTTACCTTCCATATGGGATATTCAGATGGTCTCAGTATGGGGACTCTGATGGTCTCATACCGACTCTAAATTAGTGTCTTTGGTGGTTCCTCAGTTGTGGTAGGCTTAGTTGGAGTTTCTGTGTCCGACATGATTGTGTTTGGATCTTTAACTATATGTAAGTTAACAGATAGGCTTTGATACCAATTGTTAGGTCACACACACACTGTAGAGGGGGTGAATACAGTGTATAGTACACTCAAATCGAACTTTAAGATCTTAATTAACAGAAAACAAACTTTATTGAAATAATAAACTCTGTTACAGTATGGAACTGTTACCTCTCAGTGATGAACAAATATCACGAGAGCTGCTAGGGTTATATAGAATAATAACTTCGATAATGATAACACTTCTAGTGTAAACCCTATGCCTGTGTTTATATACTACACAGTTACAAGATAATCGCTAATTGATATGGAATATAATTCTGCTTCCTAAAATATATCAATCAGATATCTTTTCTTCCAAGTATTCCATTCTTCACGGAATTCCTTCTTCATGCATATCTCTTCTTATGTTTATCTCGATCTTCTTTCCTTTAATCAGCTACTGTCCTTATCTGATTGTCCTTCAGCACTTAAATTCTGATATCTATCTTCTGATGATTATCTCCTGATAATATAAGTATTGATATCCTTAAGTCCTGACTTCCAGTATAAGTACTGATGAACAGTTAAGTACTGATTTATCCTGTTCACGTAAGATCTGAAAGCTAAACATAAAACATATTAGCCATGACATTATCAAATATATCTAACATAGGAGGTAACAATGGTGGTGGTGGTAACTCCTGCTCAATATCCGGTATAAACTGATGCTCAACAGGTAAAGGAACCATCGGCTCAAAGAACTCATATGGATCAAACATCTCTATGGGGTCATGAACTATCCCCTGTACTGGTGGTACCGGCTCCTGTGGCAATGCTGGTGGAGGTGGTAGAGGAGGAAACATATACTCAGATACTGGAGGTATAACTGGTGATGCTGGCCCGGTGACTGTCCTCTCGGAAGATGCAGAATAACCAGAAGATGCCATCTGATAATATACCAAAGAAAAGAAAAGGTCACTAAACAATCCTTAAGATTTATACTTCCTAATCTAATCTGACCTAAATCCTAACATTGATCTCCCTATTTACTATTCCTATCTTATGTGATCTCCCTATCTTATCTTAACCCTAATGTTCTTATTTTCAGGGACGAAACCTACAGCTCTGATGCCAAACCTGTAATGCCCTCCAGACCCGGGGTATAAGTCTGGGGGTTACTAGCTAATCACCAAACCTGTATAATCTGATTAACAATTAATATATAAATGGAACTAAACCCCTTTTTAAACACTAACCAGGATCTTTTTAGGTTGAAGTATGAAAACAAGAACCACTAACTATTTTATTACACACCAAATTCAAAATCTCACAACTCTCTTTATTACAAGCCATTGTCAAATTCATTTTAAACTAAGTTTAGCTTTTATTCAAACACACACAAACTATTTATCAACACTCCCCCTGCTCGGGCAACTCAAAACTTTCTTCCTGAATTGGGATGAACACCTTGGGTATGAGAGGATCCCGAGGCTTGACCCGCTTCTTTACCACTCGAGTCCTGATGGGTTTCATATTCCTTCTTAACTGAAAATAATAAGGTGAATAACAACAAAAGGGTGAGCCAAAAATTTGCTCAACAAGTCCACAAAATATAAATAGTGTTAAAGCAATGTAATTGAATCCGTAACCCGGGTATATCTGCAAAGATATAACCCTACGAGAATAGAAAGAAGACCATTACTGGCAAATACAAACGAACTAAACTGGACTCAAGTTCGCAGCTATACCCTGCTGATCAGCCAGGATACAGTGCAGATCTATACCTCACTATATAGATCCCGTCGGGCACCCAGGCACAACGACCCATCTCAAGGATCCGGTTATGTCCCGGTCCTTAGGATTAAGTAGACTTAATCCCAAAAGTAGTATTATCCAGTCCCTGGAATAGCAACCGGAACAATCGGTAGTATGCTTTGATATATTCTAATCACCAGAATATATCAATAATTGTGAGTAACAATTGGAATATGAATAATGAATTTAAATGAAGAGAATAATTCAAGAATCGAATTGAAATATGAATAAAAGAATTAAAGGAGTACAAGCGTAATAAGAATTCGAAATGAATATTACTATTCTGAAAGTAGAATAGGGGATAAACTTGCCTTCTGCGCGACTTACAGTAATTAAATCACTTTCGTCTATCACCTACTCGACCTGCCTTGCTGGCTTAGCTTCTGTTAGCAAAATAAACTGATTAAGTCATTTTGTACTTCAATTTCATCTTGAATCGACTTCATTTCGTTCCTATTATCTACCTATACGTTTATGATTGACTCTTATATTACAATCTTATATGAATAAAAGAATTAAAGGAGTACAAGCGTAATAAGAATTCGAAATGAATATTACTATTCTGAAAGTAGAATAGGGGAGAAACTTGCCTTTTGCGCGACTTACTGTAATTAAATCACTTTCGTCTATCACCTACTCGACCTGCCTTGCTGGCTTAGCTTCTGTTAGCAAAATAGACTGGTTAAGTCATTTTGTACTTCAATTGTATCTTGAATCGACTTCATTTCGTTCCTATTATCTACCCATACGCTTATGACTGACTCTTATATTACATATAAACAAGTAAGACTCGATTAACCATATAATACACATAAGCACATAAGCAGATAATCATTTTATAGTTAAAATAATTTTTAGAATCAAAATCGATTCGCTGATTGCTCCGCTGATCACCTTCTGCCTCATTTTCCATTTTTCCGGAATTTTTAATTTTAATACTTAATTGTTAAATAATTACTTAATTACTAAATAATAAATAAATAAATAGTAATTAAATACTTAATTAAATCACTAAATTCGAATTTATAAATTAAGAAAATAATTTAGGAATTATTAATAATATTTTTCAGAATTTAAAACTGATTTTTAATTAATTTTCGGAATTAATAAAAACTGATTTCTGATTTTATAAAATATAATTAAATAATTAAAATTCCAGAAACATTTGTTAGAAACCAACCATCTGACAAAACAAATCAAAACCGGGTCAACCACACGGGTCAACCGGGTCACCATCCGGGTCATGAAAAACATGACCGGATTTTTCCAGAATCCAGCGACTTCACCGGATTCCAGTGAATCAATTACAACCCCAAATCAACACCGTTTGATACGGTTCTTGGGTGCTTTTCATTTTAAATCAACACAGCATTCTAATCATAAGCAAAACATCCCGGAATCATCCCTGTAACAACTTCTCCGGCCAAAATCGATCAAACACCGACTTCAACTCCGGCCAAAAACCCATCTTTTGATTCTGTAAACGAAACTTAACGTTCTATAGTGCAAATTAAAGCTAAGAACATATACAATCAAAGCCTTAATCTTTCAAGAACCAAAGATTCACAGAAATCATCGAGTTATAATTTGAAAATTCGGTATAAACCCTAATAATCGAACTTTGCTATCTAGGTATCGTTTTATCAATTAAACACCATGAATCAACTGTAAATCACATAACCAAGCTATATCAATCATCAAAACATCAAAATAACCCTGAAATCAAAAAGCCCTAATTCGAACATAAGCCCTAGAAATCAAAAATCAAAAACTACGAATTAAAACTTGAAATTGATGCTGGAAATGGAAAGAACATATCGAAACCTTCGATTTGGGTACTTGAATCGCTTGTTTTGGTGCTGTAATCTGCTCAAAATCACGGCTTGAATTCTCGACCCAACCTTGTTCTTCCCGACCCGAATTACAGAGATTTTTTGTATTTTTCTGAATTTAACTGATTTATTAATTATAATTAATTAATAATTAGGCTATTTATAGTAGTAAAATTAATACTCCTAAATATAATTAAGGGGCTAATTATACATTTAATAAAAATATTGGGCCCTAATTTTTACAATTTTTGAGTATTAAAATTTAATTTATAAATATTTTATATATACAATATATATGCCAAAATTTCCCAAAAATTGTGAATAATGCAAAAATACAAAGAAAAGGTATAAATAAAAGTCCTATTATTTTATAAAAATAAAAATGTGATTTTTGTGGGGTTTTTAACACCCATTGGGGCCCGGAAAAGTCACTTTTCGTAAAACGAGAAAATTTATAAAATATCCAGATGTTCAGAATAATGTGATGGTAAAAGCCGTTTGATGAAAAATTAGGCCCATTATTTTATTTGAAATACTGGCTTTAAAATCATGGTTTGGGTCGTAAAACGTTTGAAATGAAAGCGATGAATGCAAAATAAAACATCTGAAAAATACCTTAAAAATACAGAAATGACACGGAATGCACGTAACACGTAACAGTTAAGGTTTAACAGATAATCACACATCATTGACATATTAATACACATAATTTTATTATGATTATGATATAATACAACGTAAATTTCCCAGTCGTTACACATTTGGCTAAGCCTCCATCGGAAGATATTGCAGAAGCTGAGGAAGGGGATCAGGAATCTCTGATCTCAGAAGAGCCCATCATCATTGAATCTATTCCAAAAACAAAAGTCATTGTTCCTGATACAGTGCTCACCCCTCCTGCCTCTCCTATAAAAGCAACATATGATGTTGAAGAACAAGCAACAAATTCTGAAATAGATATTCACAATCTGAATATACCTACTGTTCTTTATCTGGAAGCTCCTACAGCAACTCAACCATCTCCAACTCATTCTTCAATCTTAAATGCTGAGATACCATCCACACCAATTCTTGATCAGGAACTTGAAGATCAGAATTTAAATGAGGTAGTTCCAGAATCTCCCATTGCCTCACATACACTTATCTTATCAGAGAATGATGAGTCTTCTTCCAGTACTGGAGACAGTGATCTGTTGATACTCCAGCTCCTACTCTAGGAAAGGAGGCACTTATTGAGAAATTTGTTGAGCAAGCTGCACCTATTCCTTGGGAAGATACTCACAGAGGTGTGGAGTGGACCAAGAAGTGGAATGACACTGATTTCATTCCAAGCTCTAAAGTACTGACATACCATATTGGAAAAGCTGATGAGTTGCTCAAAAATTCTGATTTCAAGACACAACTCAAAGTCACAACTTTGTCTACCAAACATCTTCAAGGTCTACACTCTGCTACTCAAGAAAAGGTTGACAAGCTTCTTGAAAAAGCTGAAGAGCTAGATATGGAGACCAAGCTTGATAAAAAGAGGTTTATCAGACCTATTTCTGAAAAGGTTGAATCCATTGAGAAGATACAAGAGAAGCAACAGGCCCAAATTACTGAGGTCCTACAAAATCAAGCCTCTCAAAAAGCTCAATTGGATGAAATCCAATCTTCAGTTGAACTTCTTCTCTCTCTCTCTCTCTCTCCTACTACCTGATGATGCCAAAAAGGGGGAGAAGATAGTTAAGTCCAAATGTTCTAATGATCAAGTACTGAAGAAGAAAGATGATGAAGCTGATGACCAGGGAAACCCTAGCAAGGGTAGAGGTCAAGTTCAAGGTAAAGGGCAGAGCAGCAAGGTTTCTTCTAGGAAACTAATTACTGATGCAAGAAAATCTTCTATTCAAAAGAAGAAAAGTTCTGAAGCTACTTAAACTCTAAATCTGATAGCAAGTACTGATAATAAAAATCTGATATCAAGTTCTGATGAGCAAAGTATGATGACAAAGCCTGATGTTTTGATTCAAGGTGGAAGTCAAGACTCTCAAAAGTTCATGCAAACTCTGAAGCTCAAGGGGAAGCAGACTACAGTCTACTACAAGGATCCCAAGATTTAGATACTTGATGAGGAAATTGCTAGAAGATTATTTCTGAAGTATAATCCTGGAATGGATTTAGAAAATCTCAAGGAGGAAGAAGCTAGATTTAAAGCTGAAAAGACAAATCTAAAGCCAAAAGCTTCTGTTGCAAAGAAACCTCCAATGCCTAAGGAAAAAGGCATTGTGATCAAGGAAAAATCAAATACTAAGGCATCAAAGCCCAAAACAAGATCACATATTGAGATTGATCCCAAAGACAAAGGAAAGGGAAAAGTTGATGAACCAACCAAGCCACAAGAGATGAAAATTCCTCAAATCCTGATAAAACCTGTGTGCAAAATGGTTCAAGTTACTGATGATACTCTTGCTGAAGATCAAGATGTTCAAACTCTGAAAAGAAGGAAGATTTCTGAAGAATCAAAGACAACCTATGACAAGGCTCAAGTTGTTCATAGTGAAGAACTTCAAGCTACAACAGAAACAACAAGTTCTGATAAAGTCATCAAGACAACCTCTGACAGTGCTCAAGTTGATTTAGACAAGATGGAAGTAGCTGACAAAAAGAAATTTCTGTGGAAGAATGTCAAACCATCAGATCCAAAGAAAAGCCAATTGATGTCTACGTTCATGACTATTGGGTTAAATGCTAGAAAACCAAGAGACAGGGCTGGGCTAGGTTATGATGAAGCTAAGATCAAGACAGGAGTTGAAGTTGCTACTAGAGATCCATTTATGTTGAGTGACAGACCTCTTGAAGATGTTACACAGAAACACCTTGATAAGGTTATCTCTATCCAAGTGGTACTGGATGTTCATGACAAGCACAATGTCAAGGAAAATCTAATTCTATTTCTTGAAGATGGAAGGACATATCAAATGTCAGAATCAGATGTGCTAAACAAATCACTGAAAGAACTTCAATTCTTTCATTTTAGAGGTAAAGTCTGATATTACCAGGAGATGGTCAAATTTCATATTGAAGACCATCAGAGATAAAGCAAGAATTTCTGGTTCAAGGGTTACAAAATTCATTCCTAATATTGTTGAAGATGATGGAAGTGAGATTCCAATAAAGAAGGATTCTGCTAAGCTTGAAGTATTTTTGACATCATCAAATCTATTAACTTGTATATTTGCATAATTTACAAGTTGGGGGAGATTGTTAGATATATTTGAGATGTCATGTCTAATATGATTTGTGTTTAGATTTCAGAACTTAACAACAGGACAAATCAGGACTTACTGGAATCAGGACTTACTGGAAGTCAAAACTTAATATCAGAACTTAAGGTCATATCAGAATTTAAGTGCGGGAAGACTTTCAGATAAGGAATGCGACTGATTTACAGGAGAGAAGACCTGGACTAAAATAATAGAAGATATGCATGGAAAGAGTTAGAAGACTAAAAGACTTGTAGAAGATACCTGATTGATATATTTTAGGAGACATAATTATATTCCATATCAATTAGAAGTTATCTTGTAACTGTATACTATATAAACACAGACTTAGGGTTTACACTATATGTGTTATCATTATCGAGAAGATTATACATTGTAACCTAGAAGCTCTTAGTGATATTTGTTCATCACTGAGAGAGAACAACAGTTCATATTGTAACAGAGTTTATTCAATATACTTGATCTTTGTTACATACTTGTGTTAAATCGATTTGATTGTATAAACACTGTATTCAACCCCCTTCTACAGTGTTGTGTGACCTAACAGGCATTTGAGTAAAATATTGAAAGTGAATATGCCAATAAGAAAGTGTTTTAAAGTCTCCGTCTAGTCATTTAAATTAATAAAACTTTTCACTAATTTAACTTACCACGTTTATCTATCTCCCATTATTGTAGCTAGTGGATAATTCTTTAGTTTTAGTGGTGGATAATTAGTTACACAATAAGATTATATAAATTACTAAGCTAATGCATCCCATGTTGCTAAAAACTCTTCACCTCTAAGTTATTGCAAAAAGAGAGTTGATTTGAATATTGTTCAGTTCCTCAGGTTTTTAGTTTTTGGATTAAATTATTGAATCAGGGTGTTGCTTTTAAGGTGTTTTCTTGTGTTAGTTCTCTCACTCTCTGTGTAAATGTAATTTGCATTAGCTTTTGAGTTTTTCATCATTACTTACTTCCGTATTTTGATGGTCAAAAGCTTAAGTTTTGTGATGCCTTTTTGACGCATAGAGCTCTTGTAATTTTAAAATATATTCACACAGAATTAAGAAAACCTCTTAAATATTTTCAACCAAATTCTCCCATGATGTATCGGCTGTGAAAATGTTTGTCCAAGGGCCTAGGGGCCCATTATAGTTCCTCTGTGCATTACATCAATTTTATAGCTATTACAATTATGGTTTTACAAACAAAGAGAAAGAGTGTCAACTTCAGATATTTGATGGTTAATAGCTGGTTTATCATCTGGATTTTAAATATATGTACTTGTAGGAAATGTGTCGAGTTTGTTTCATATATTTAATATAGAATGCTTCATCTGACAGATATTTCATATATTGTAAGTTTTTATAAAGAAACCAGTTGTGATTGCAATGTGACCTTGAGCATTACTCTACATTCGCTATGCCAATGACTGATTTCCTTGTTTGCTTGTAACCTTATGTTTATTATCTTTGTTGAGATAATATGATATGAAGTACCATGTTGCAGATTCGAGTAAAGGCTGCTCTCTTACAGCAATTGAAAACCCAGTTGATTGGTCTAAATTGCCCTGGTATTATTAAGCCTGGAGAGTGCAAGATTGGGATTATATCTGGGTACATTCACAAACCAGGAAGGATCAGAATTATTTCTCGATCTGTCACATTGACTTATGAGGCGGTGAGTTATTATTTAATGGGGTTCATACATTGAATGCTGCCTCTGATGTTTTTAAAAGTTGTATTATGTAATACACATGTTCGTAACCCTTTATTCACATGGTATTGTTTGGGAATGAAGTAGCTAATTTCTGTACATTAAATAGGATTAAAGTATCTACTAGTAAATATATAAGTTCTCCTCTATTCCCAGTTGTGTTCTGTATCTCAAGTCGTAGACTAATTAAATTTTTTGGCTAGTGTATATAAATGAAGGAATTATTTGACCTTTTTTAACTATGATCTTGTTTCCCATTGTAAACAATCATTTATCTCAATCTTTAATTGACCCTCTACCAAATGCATGGTACATGTATTTCGAATTGACTGCAAGTGACGTCTCATAAGTGTTGTCATTTACTTTTCTAAAGCATAAATTTGAATTTTAAATAAACCATTTAAGCTTATTTATTTCGTACAATACAAACATAGACAACTTGATTATTTTTTACAGCAATCTAAAGGAGGGAAAGATGAAGTATAATTTTCATTGCTCAGTCAGTTAGTCCTTGTGGCATTTGCATCACGATAAACCTTATCTTTGTCTCTGCATTTTTCCAAGGCCAACACAAATACTTGAAGTGTACTTGAAAATGCCCTTCCCGATGTAGGTTTGGCTGCCGAGTCCAAAAGTGGAAGGTAAAAGTCTGCTCCCAGATATTAAAACACACACATACATATAGATATATATAAAATGCCCTTGTGGTTTTACATTGCTCTCATGACATCAACAACTCCAACAAAGTCTGTTTCTACTTCACTTAACAGTGCGGGAAGCGCGGGTTCTGTTGCTCTTCAGGCTGTGGATGGACCATACATCATAAGGAACCCCGCCACTTGTAAGTTGAATTAAGTACTATCTCTTTTGGTTTTGAAATTAAAATGTAAATGTACTTCGTAGTGTATAACACTGGGCTCATGCATATGTAACAAATGCTGTTCTTTTTTGTTAAAAGATTGATTAAGTAGGTTCTGGTAAAAACTATAATTTCTTTAACCATTATACTTTCATGGAGGATGTGTTAATATGAATATATAGTTTTTTAATTCATGTCGGGAAAACAACCATTTGTACCATCTTACTGAACTAAATAGGAGTAAGAGGCATGTACTTGGTCTGTAGTACAGACTAGAGAGGAATCTATATGTTTGATATGGTAGCATTGTTCATGTAACATTCCTGTAATATTTCAGATGGTGGTAGCATTGTTCATGTTGGTTGGTTGTTAACTAAGTTATTAACTATATTTGCTGGTTCGATTTCTTTCTTGCAAATAATTTAGTTAATATTTCAGGGAACAAAGAAGACTTACAAGAGAAAGCTTCACATGTATAAAAAGGGAAACGCCCGATGGTGAGGAGAAAGTGAAGCAAATTTAAGCATTAGCTTCTAGTAGTACTTTTTAAAATTTATAATCTTGGGTTGTTGTTAAGTAAAAATATGAACTAGTTTATAGTTAGTTTTTACGTTTAATTTGGTTGTATATTTGGATATTTAATGTTTGGGTTGGATGCATTATTTTTCAGTTATGAAATTGTATAATTGGGATTCTTCAGTTTACAGAATAAGCATTTCAATTTATTTGTGCTAAAGTGTTACAGTAGCCTCCTAAACTGTTACCATATTATATTTAAAATGTTTTATTAGGCTAGTTATAATGTTACAACAGCTTCTCAAAGTATTACATTAAGTTCTATGGGCCCACTTGCCACGTCATCAAGACAACTCAGTACTGTGGGCCCCACACTTGCCATGTCAGCTAGTGGGTCCCACCGTGGGGCCCACTTTTTAAAAACATTTTAAAACTCTAAGGTAACATAAAAAAAGTGACAACTGATCTCTCTTTCTGTTGCATTAGCAAGCTAAGGCAATATATAAAAAAGTTAAAACACGATGTTGCCTTAGGCACCAAAGATGTTACCTTAGACCCCTAAAGCAACATGGAAAAACCTATCTTTAAGAAAATGTTACCTTAGCTTAAAAGTGGGGCAAGAGCAACATATTTACCCCCTAATGCAACATTTTTTTGGTGTTACAGTAGGAATTTTATGGTGTAGAGACACCCTATTGAGAGGATGCCTCTAGAGTTTGTTTAAGTCCCTGTGTTACAACTACATCCTGTTGGGAGGATGCAGAGGTGTCTTGAGTGGCCAGCTCTAAATTTTTAGCCTTCTTTGGTTTTCTGACCAAGGGTGACTCTGTTGGTGTTTGTTCCTCACCACTCTCATTCATGATTGTTAGGTTTGCCTGCTTTCTCTTCTTTTTACTCACTTCACCCTTTTAAGACGATGAATTGGTTGGTTTCCTAGCTTCTAGTGGTATAGAAGAAGTGGTTTCAGCTTGGGAAGGCCCCTGTTGGTTGTCTTGTATTTGTACTTCTACAGATTCAGGGACCATAACTGTACTAGATTGTGCATTTGATCTCATGTCAGGCATGGGGTAAGGGTAAGTCTTAAACCTCTCCATCATAAATGGAGTGATTTTTAGACTTACAGTTAACTTGTTCTTTGTAGTAAGTGAGCCAAATATAATTTTGGACACTTGCTTACAATTGCCTAATTTTGTGTTGTCTATACCATTGAGCAAATGTATGTCTGATACTTTATGATTTAAAGTAGATATAATAAATCTAGGAAAGAATATTTCCTTACCTCTTGCAGCTAGGGGCATTGTTAGCCTGGTAGCAAGTTCTTCCAGAATCAATAGACCAACATTCAAGTGTCTGGTTTGGGTTATTGAGAACACCAGCTTCTGCACCACACTTGAGATGTTGTCATATCCTGTCTTTCTGCATGTGAAGTCCCTTACTATAGAATCAAACACAAAAAACCATTCCTTCTTTAGGTTTGTTCTGTTTAGACTTGCTAGGTTGATCCTTCCACCATAGTTGATGAAATCCATGAACTCAGCTAGCTCATCCGGTGTTGGCACCTCCACCAGATTTGCAGTTGGAAGACCCAAGGCTGCATTCATATCTTGCTCATTAAACTCTAATTGTTGGTCTCCAATTGTGCAAGTCACCACTATGGACATAGAGTTATCATTCATGACACTCCTTACTACAGCTGTTGTCCAGAACTCATGCATGACATCCAAGTACAAGATTGGGTTAGCAGTTAAAGCACCTGCAAGATAAGATTCATACAAAAATTTGACAAACCCCTTGAAACTATCAGGGGCTAAATTAGCATCAGTGAAAGCAAGGTAGTTGGTTCCTTGTTTGGGGATTTCAGCTCTAACAAGATTGAGTGCCATTGTTGTTGAGTAAGAAGGAATGGGTAAGAAAAATGAGAGAGAAAGAGCTTGAAATGAGAAAAAAATCATTTTGGAATTGAAAAATCTAGGTCACTTAGAGTTCTCGAAGGCGTAAGTATGTGTATGTCGAGATGTCTGGGTATTTGGTATTTATAGTAAAAGCAAATGACTTATCGAGAACTAAAAAATAAACGTTTGGAATTTGTTTATCGAGAAGTCATTTTGAAAAGAGAATTACATATCGAGAAGTCAATATTATTTACTCTTTTATGGAACTAAAACTAAATTGTCGAGATGTCAAATAAATACTAAGTTTGTCCTAAAATGGACTGAATTGTTTCCAATTTTTATTCGAATAAATCCAAATAAAATCAGAATAATTTTGTCAAAAGTATTTTACTAAAATAATTTATTGAATTAAATTATTCCAGTTCTGAGTTATTTATAAGCCTAAAATTATACTTGTATAGAACTCTGTGAGTTAACACTTATAGAGAACTCTACAATGACTTATCGTTAAGTCATAATAAAGCTTATGGAGAAGTCCCTCGAGAAGTCATAAAATTGACTTATCGAGAACTCACTCGAGAAGTCTTAAAATGACTTGTCGATAAGTCAATTAGACTTATCGAGAACTCGGTTCTCTATATACTTTTGATCACTTTGATTCTTCCTTGTGCTAATTTAACATAATGAAAATGCAAATCAACATTTAGACAGTTTTCTTAAAATTGAAAATTTTCAAGCTAGTTTTGAATTTTGAAAAATAAATATGCAGAGATTTCTGAAATATTTATAATTCATATTTCAGTTAATTTTGAATTAATCAAATGAATTTTGATTTATTAGAAATTAATCTGCTGCAAAACATTAGTTGAGTTCTTGCCTTAGGATGAAGAATTTAGCATACCAATTTCACCTACAAGTCTAGTGAAAGTTGCTTCATCCAAAGGTTTAGTGAAAATGTCAGCTAAATGTTTTTCTGTTGGAACAAAAATGAGCCCAATGGTACCATTGTTAGCATGTTCTCTAATAAAATGGTACCTTACATCAATGTGCTTTGTTGTAGAATGGTTAAATAGATTAGCCACAATAGATATAGCACTAGTATTGTCACACATATTTGGAATTTTGTGTAACACTAGGCCATAATCCATTAGCTGATTTCTAATCCAAAGCACTTGAGCACAGCAACTTCCAGCAGCTATATATTGAGCCTCAGCTATGGAAGTTGACACAAATTGTTGTTTCTTGCTATACCAGGATACAAGTCTTTGTCCAAGAAACTGACATTCCACTAGTACTCATTCTTTCAACCCTACATCCAGCAAAATCTGCATCTGTGTATCCAACAGCTTCAAAACCAGTTCCCTTAGGATACCTAATCTCAAGTTTGGAGTACCCTTCAAGTATCTGAAAATTCTCTTCACAGCCATCAAATGTGATTCCTTTGAATTGGCTTGAAATCTTGCACACAGACATGTAACAAACATGATGTCTGGTCTACTTGCAGTTAAGTACAACAAAGATCCAATCATTCTTCTATAGCTTGAGATATCTACACTCTTGCCCTTTGTTAGGAAATGAATAACACGTAGAGGGGGGTGAATGTATTTTACTATTTTTGAGCTTTTCTTGAATGTTTATAGTTGAACAAAGTAAATTAAATCTTGTAGTAAAAATTTGTTTATGCAGAAATTAAGCTCGCAGAAAATAAAGAACACATATCTTCAAAACTCACATAATTTTATATTAAAATTAAGAATGTTTTGCTACAAAATTTCTAGGCTCTTTGTTGATAAAGAGCTTAGCTTCTTCTTAAGAGAATTACAAGATTTCTATCTAAATTGTTACCACTGACTGAAGGACCGGTGTTAACTTTATAATTCAGTTAACTGCTGGTTTACACAGTGTACAATAAGACATGCTATTAGCTTTTCTAAACTATCACTTGTCATTTCTATTTATAGAAAAGTAACTCTTCCATTTCTGGCTTAGCATATCTTTAGCACCCTGTGATTATCTTGATCTTCCTCTGTCAGTTAATCTTCACCATTGATCTTGCACATTCTTCAAGCTGCTTTTTGTAGACTTGTCAATCCAGCTGGTTGGATTGTTTGTTGATTTTTTATCTTAAATATTGAACTGGTCTGTGATTTTGTACTTTGAGAATTTCACTCGAGGTCTCCAATTAGGCATATAGAGATCTTGACATCTCGATAGGTATAATGACTTATCGAGATCTCTAATGCTCTAGTGAATTTAACTTATAGAGGTCTCTGAGTTCTCGAATGAAACTTTGGCTTGTCGAGATCTCTCAGCATCATGTCTTCACTTTGACTTGTCGACAACTTAGAGTTCTCTAGTGAATTTTTACTTATCGATATCTCCGAGTTCTCTAGTGAATTTTGACTTATCGATAACTCAGAGTTCTCTAATGAATGTAGACTTGTCGATAACTCTGAGTTCTTTAGTGAAGAAATGACATCGATATCTCCAACCTTCATGTCTTCTTGACTTGTCGATATCTCTCTGAGTTCTCCAGTAGCTTTTTTGACTTCTCGATAAGTCATTTGGAGTTCTCGAATGACTTCTCTATAGCACTAAATCTGTGACTTGTATAAATCTTGACTTGAAGTATTTTTAACCAATACAAATTTATTCAACTCCAAGCTTCTTCAAAATTCTTCTAAGGCATGATCACCTTGATCTTCTTCCAGATAGAATCCTTAGGCTTGATACTATTTCAGGAAAAAGACTCAAGTCTGCTGCTTTGCATTTTTACAGACTTTAAAATGTTACAAGTACAAATACAAACTAAGATAATAATATAACTTACTTAGGGTTGACAAATTGTCTTAACCTTGTTAAGGTACAGGCATATCTTATACAACAATCTCCCCCAATTTGTGAGAAGATTGCTTAACATAAATTCATGCCTGTTAACAAGACTTACCCCAAGTTTAAAATGATGGAACATAAAATTAATACACAAAGCTTGATAGAATTACAATTTTTGTACAGCATAAGATTTACAAGGTTCAATGGTTACAAGTATCAGGTAAAGATAGTTTTTGTGTCTGCTTCTTCTCTAAGTTGATCCTTTAAGTGGTCAAGAAGTTCAAGTTCTTCTATAATAGGTGTTCCACTTAGAGCTTTTACAAGTTTTTGTCTTGCTACCTTATGATAACCACTGTCTAGAAATTCTATGAAGAATCTTGAGAATCCACCATCTTTGATGTTTAAAAATCTTCCATCTTTGGAGATTCTGCTCATTCCTTTTGCTTTCAACTCTTCAGATCTTTTTATCTACATCTCAATCTATTCATCATACCTCCTTCTTCTTTTTTCAGCTTCAGCCTCATTTCTTTTCTTTGTTTCCTCCCTTTCAATCAACCATTCAGCTAGAACTGATCTCTATGCCCTTGTAGCAGTATCCTTATCCTTTAACAAGCTTATCACCCTCTGAATTTTTGTTGGAGACAACGAATCCATTAAGTCATTGCCAAGAAAAGTGAATGTCCCATCTTCAAAATAAATTCTAACTTCTCTCAGGGATACAACCAGACTTTAACAATTTCCTCAGCTAGATGTTGGAAATGGTCTTCATCTGAGGTGCACTAATTTTGAGGTAGAAAGTCAGACTCTTTAAAGCAATTCCAAATAGCCCTTTCAATGACTTCTACTTTCTTTGTAGGCTTGACTTTCTTAGGCTTTCTTCCAACAGATTTGTGCTTGAATTTTAGTGAAGGTTTGGCTAAAGGTAGGGTTGTCATTTTCTTGAGATTAGTTTGGCTTGAGGTGATTGGAATTTTTAGGAAAGAGTTGGCTGTTTGTTTGTACAAAAACTTTGGCTTTGAGGTTTGAGGTGGTTTGATGTTTAAGATAGTTGATGTTTTAGGTTGAGCTGAGTTTTGAGATAGTTGTGTTTGGATTTTTAGGGTTTGATGTGGTTCTGAGCCATCATGAAGCTTTTTGCTTCTCCTCTCACTTCTTCTCTTTTTTTCTTCATCTTTCTTGTCACCCTCCTTCTTCTCTCCACTTTTACTGCCAGATGGCTTACTGGATTGACTTAGATTTGAGCCAGAAGGATTTTGATCATCTTTCTTCTGCTCATCATCCAAATTATCCTTGTTGATCTGTGTTTTGGGCAAGTTGGCTCCTACATTATCCAGATATCTCATCAGTAGCTTTATCATTTCTATATCATTATTGTTCTTGTTCTTCTTGGGTTTTAAACCAGTTCCAAGGATCATGATAAGCTTCTTGTTACTCATGACACACTGTTTGGGGATATTAAAATGTTTGAATTGTTTGGTGTTTGGACATATGTATGTTATACCCTTGCTTGGCTGTAGATATGCTTTAGGAAAGGCAGCCACTTGAGCATCTCTCAATTCAGTTAATAACATGGTATCTTCACGAGTTATAACTTTAAATTTTCTAATAAAGATATCTAACTCAGATGCCCTCCTTGAGACAAGGTAATTGAGGGACACCCTCATACATCTGTATGTCCCTGAGTCATTTGCATTGATCACTATTCTCTTGTGCAAAAAGTTGTCCTGATTGACCATGATCACTCTTATGAAATTAATTGTCTTGTCCAGGGCCTTTTTGTATATGAAGTGATTGTTGTTGAGAGAAGCTTTTAAGGCTTTGAATATTTTATCAAACTTTCTGCTAAGACTAGATGCTTCAGAAGCCCTAATAAGTCTCTCCATGTCAAGATCAACTTCTTTAGATAATTTCTTTTCAGCACCCTGGACTTGTCTCTCCATGTCAAGATCAACTTCTTTAGATAAATTTTTTTCAGCACCCTGGATTGGTTGATGACCTTGATTGTGACAATCTAGCCTCTATCTCCCCCTTAGTCTTGTTGCCAGGCATAAGGAGGGGAGTAGGGATTTCAGGCCTTACCTGTTCAGGTAGAGAAGGTAGTGGTATGTTGAGTTTACCCATGATGGCTCCCAAAGCTATAAAATTCTGTATTTGAAGATGCTTATGGGAGTCCACCAGGGTTTGGATATCTGTTTGTTGGCTCTTAACAAGAGATGTCAAGGCCTGAACTTGTGCAGTGAAAGAAGAGTTGGAGTCTTGCAATGCTGTGACTTGACCTTGTAGAGATTGAATTTGAAGATTTGTTGAAGTAGATGCAAGTTGATGGGAGCTTGATGTAGAGGTAGCAGTTGACGACCCAAATGTAGCTTGCATAAATTTCTAAAATTCATCCATGACCAAAGGAGAAGGAGTGTATCTTGCAGTGTGCATCTGATCCAACTTCAACCTTGTGTCATTAGAGTTGGTGATATGATTTTGAACTTGTTTGTGCAAGGTAACAAAGGAATCCTTGAGTTGTGTCATGCTTCTATCTACACCACTGAGATCATATCTAGACATCTGGTCTGAGAAGTGTTTGAATTGATTTTTGATCTCAGTTTGAGAGGGAATGAGTTCATCCATCTTTTCCCTTACCATCTTCCTGATCCTGTCTTCATGACCAATCAATTTGACTTCAAGAGCTTTACCAAAAAGGTAAAAAGCCTTCAGTTGAGCTTTATGCACTTCTGTGACTACATCATATACTTTTTGTGGAGTCAAGGCCATTTCATTGCTTCCAAGGATAGTAACATAATCTTCCCTGAATCTGGCCAAGACTTGATCCATTTCCAACATAAAGTCATCAGATAGCCATGCATCGACATTTCCATCTTGCTCTGCATCATTTATAATTTTCTCTTTCTGCTTCTCAACTTCTTTATTGTATGTAAGCATGATAGCTTGATAATCTTGATTGCTCATGTTGGAAGTTAGAAGATGCTGAGAGATATTGGCTAATCCAGAAATCTGCTCCACTAGTAGATCATCTACAGAAGTTGGTTGAGAGCCAGATTCTTGCGGCCATTGAGAGAGAATGTGAGGTTGTGAGGAGGATGGTTCAGAAACACCTGTGACTGAAGTCACAGTTTGACTTACAGATTGCTCTATGGTTTTGACAGTGTGTTGTCCTCCACTTGTAGTGGGAACCTCCAACTGAATTGGAGGGGATTTGACTGGGTTAATGTCATGTACACCAGCCTCAAACCCTTTTGTATCTTGCAACACACTGGCACTTGAATGTGCTATACTTGCCTCCCCTATGACAGGATCATGGGCAATTGTACTCCTAGCTTCAACTGCCAAGGCAATCTCTGCTAGGGTTGTGAGGGGAGTTATCCCTACATGAGGAACCTCTAATTGATTTGGAGAGGATTTAGGTAGCTCCCCCTCAGGAGTACTACCCTCAAACCTTACAGTCTGTGAAGATTGATTGGCACATGAAGGTGCATGTTGAGTTTCCATGGGGTCTTCAGTGAAAACTGATGAATCCCCCATGTTTGTGATGGAGTCATCAAGGTCTACCCCAGCATGTAGCCTCTCACCATCTAAATGTAATGTCTCAGTGGTGAGCAAAGCTTCTTGAGCTAAGTCACTTGATTTTTGTTGCACTTGAGAAGTGGATTCAAGTTGAATTGGAATAGAAGAAATTTGAGTCATAAGAATTTGATGCTCAGTTGTGAGTGTTCGCAGCTCCCCTGAATGAATGAGGGAGCTTCAAGAGATGTATCCTCACAGTGTGTGCCTTCCTTGTTTCTCCTACCATACACTTGAATTACTTCTTGTGCAGGCTGTGCAGACTCACTACTGGTTGGTTTTACAACTGCATCCTGTTGGGAGGATGCAGAGGTGGCTAGAGTGGTCAGCTCAGTTTGTTTACTCCTTTTGGATCTCTTGACCAAGGGTGACTCTTTCTCGGCTATGTCCTCACCACTCTCAGTTACTACAGTTAAGGTTGCCCCCTTTCTCTTCTTTTTACTCACCTCATCCTTTTGAGAAGATGAGGTGGTTGGTTTCCTAGCTTCTAAAGGTTTTGAAGGAATGGTTGCAGTTTGGGAAGATCCCTGTGGGTGTTCCTGTGTTTGTACTTCCACAGGTTCAGGGATCATAGTTGTGCTAGATTGATTACCAATATTTCTCATGTCTGGCATAGAATAAGGATAGGTCTTAAATCTTTCAATCGGAAAGGTGTTAACTTAAGACTTACTGAACCTTATTCTCAGTAAGAAGTGATCCAAGTAGAATTTTGGATACTTGCTTACAATTTCCAATTAGTGTCCTGTTTACACCTTCTAGCATATATATGTCATTTACTTTATGTTAGTCTCTAACAATGCAACAAGAATTACAGAAGGGGGGTTTGTTAGGTCCCAATATGTTTGTAGAAGGGGGGGGGGTTGAATACAAACTATACCGTTTAATCGAATAAAATGCGGAATGAAAAAGTGAAACAAAATTCAAGTTAAATAAAACTATTATTAAACTTGAAAGGTGTTACAACAACAGTATCGATTACAAGGGATTAATCTCAAATTAATTATCACAAATTTAGAATAAATTCGACATGAACTTTTTCTATTTTTGCAATAAAAAGATTCAAATGCTAAACGTAATTTGAGATTAAGTTCTAGGGATTTTGATCCGCTAGATAGTTACACAAGAACAAGAGAATGATTTCTAGTTGTTTGGATTTAACTTGGAAACTAGAAATTGTGATCTTGAATTTAGCAGATGAAAATGAAATATTATGCGGCTGCTTTTTTTCTGTGTTCTTGGTTGGTTGATGGATAAAGAATGACTTCTGCTGCTTCTGTCTTTATAATTCAATCAACAGAATCACTTGAACTGGAATGACAATCGGTTGAACTAGCAAGACAATCTGCTAAACCAGTAGAACTTTCGGTATGACAATCAGTTTAAGCTAGTATGACTTTCGGTATGACTATCTGTTGAACTAGCAAGACTATCAAACTGAAATAGCAAGACTATCTCCTTCCAGTAGAACTTTCGGTGAGACAATTGAAATGACTTGGCATGACAATCGGTATGACAATCCAGATTGTCATGCTAGTTCAATTTCAATTGTCTTGCTGAATTATATCTGATTTTAATCCAATTAAAATTCTGAAAATTCTTAATATTAATTCAGAATTAATTAATCAATTAATTCAATTAATCAATAAATTAATCTTTACATATATAATTTATTTTATTAATTAAATTATATGACTTAATTAATTAATAGAGAATTAATACTAATCTTGAGCAACAACCACTCTTCTGAAAATCTTCTGAAAATCACTGAGAATTATGAATCAATTCCACCACTTCAATGTTGATACTCGATGTACTGTCTGGTGCATGAGTGACTAACTTTCATGACGTTTCTTCATGTCTTGACTTTGATACTTGATTTTCTTCAGATTAAATCCTTGTAATTCTCTGATACCCTAACAAGATCTTTGTCACTCGATTAAATCCACAATCTTGATTTGTATCACTGAGGCTTGATCAATTTCTTGAGCTTCTTCCAGTGAAGTAATTCCTCAAGTCTGTAGATGAACATTGTTTCTGAATCCTTTGACATATGTTACTTTGAGAGATCTCTTTGACGGAAGATCCACTATTTACTTGTTACATTCTTATTTGAGTTGAGTTAAATCCTCGAATAAACAAATAAGCTATGACATATGCCTTACAATCTCCCCCTATTTGTTTGTTAGACAATAACAACAAATACCTAGAGGATAACTCAACTAACAAATAAGAAAAAGATATAAACAGAAATGCAAAGTAAATAGCAGAAAAGTTCTGGATTAAATTTAACATTTTCCAGATTCCAAATAGATGTTCCTCTAGACTGAACATATCTTCAAGTAGTTTCATCTTCTTTTGTACAACCACATTTCCTATTGAGAAGCGCATATCTCTCTTGCTTCTCCCCCTATGAGAATCAACTGATTAAAGAAGGTCACCTTCGTTTACCACATCTCCCGTACAATAGGATCTGCAGATAAAAACCAATGGTACTCCCCTTTTGGAAAATAGCTTCTCCCCTTACAAGAAAATCAACTTGTGTTTACCACCTCTCCCGTACAATAGGATTCGTAGTTACAAACAACAATGGTGTGGTGTAGTGTACATATGCTTTACCTTTTTCTCTCCTCCCCGCTATTTCTCCCCCTTAGTTGAAGAATCCTCCAAACTATTACTTAAGCTTTTATCTCCCCCTTAGAGAAGGAATGTATGCCGTTGTCTGAAGGAGTTCTCATATTTCACTTGGTTGGAAAAGAAATAACAAGTAGTTTCTCTTTCTTCCTCACTGTGAGTGTGTGATTCTGTTTAGTGTACCTCACATGTGTTTCACTCTTCTCTCCACTCGTGTTTACACTCATTCTCACAAGTGTATCACTCCTCTCATAGCTCCAACATTCAGCTGTACCTGCAAGGAAAATCACCTTAGCCATCCTTAAGGAGGTCACAGGTGGTGCAATGGGAGTTCGCAAATCCCCATCCTTGTTAAACTCGTCAGATGAATCTGAGTCATAATCTACAAGTTGCTAGTTTCCCTTTAAGGGTTCCAGATTTGAATTCTGGGAAGGTAAACAATGATCCAACGAATTTAGCATAAAGATCAAAGTTCCCTTCTAATGTCTGTGAAGACATTTCCTTGTGACTCATCAGGTAATATCTGAATCATTGTCAACAAGTTGCCGATCTGCACCTATGTCAGATCCACTATCCGCAGATGCATCCAGGGGATTTAATCCTGGGGAGGTAGACACTGACCACTGACATATGGCTTTTGGATCAGTATCCTCTCCTAACACCTGTAAAGGCAATTGGTCCATTAACGAACCTTGAACAATCGAATCTGACCTTAAAATGGTCGAAACTCTTATTTCCGTCAACTCATCCTTTGTATGTGTAACCTTTCCTTGTGCATCAAGAATTGTTTATATTTGAGATGGTGACACTACATCGGATACCCTGGCCGACAGGCAAATTTCAATAGACACACCCTGTTGAGAGAATGAATCTAGTAACTGTTTTTGTGCCTTTTCAACCATTACATCTTTTTGAGAAGATGTATGGGAGCTAGCAATTGTCTCGGTTTAAATACTACTCATCTATGTAGGAGACAGAGCTACTGGGTTAACTTCAGACCCTTTCTTATGTGGTGCACTAAGGCACTATCTCCCTCACGCTCATTCATACTTCATTTTAGTGGTAAGAGAGTGTTGGTTGGTTCTGTTTTTATGTTTGTCTTTACAATCTGGGATAGAAGTTATGGGTTTTCAACCTCTTGACTATCAATGAAAGAAAGCCATTGGAGACTGAACCTGTATCAGAAAACATATGGCAATATAGAGATAAAATGTACTTAAGATCTTTAAGGAATGAAAATTATACATTTAATCTTTTGAGAGAAATGATGTACACTAGTGATTTCAAAAGATTTTAATGAAATAAGAAATCACTAATGTAGAAAGAAGTTTGATTTACTCCCAAAACTCACTGCACATATAAAACAATATGTTTGTGCCTAGTAATAAGAGAGTTATTAATATGACGACTCTACTAGTTCATATTAAACTGTAACTTCAGTTAGAGTGTCATACCATGTTCTTGACGATTGCTTGAGTAGTACACTAGTTCATACCAACCTGAAGTGAGATTGTGAAGAAGAGATTACATAGTCCAATAGATCTACAGCTACAAAGTCCATGAACTGTGGTGCACTGACTTCCTCTTTTGACTCACCAACCAGGAGTACACTTGTACACATCTTACTAGAGTACAATTCTAAGTGTAATGTGCATCAGGTGCGTGATATGTCGTAATATTCTCAAGTCTCATCACTGGTGCTATATGTTAGATACTGCTTCCTGATAATAACCTAGCACAATATACAAATTTTCAATGATAACATTACCAGCTTACAAACAACCATATCCCTCAGATAAACCTTTGTTGTTATCTCCAAAGGTAACCAGTGGGCCAGCTTTCTCAACCACATTTGATAGCAGGGCTCTACCTCCGGTGATATGTCTTGACGATCCATTGTCAAGAATCCACACTACCGGTTCCACCTGTTTAATGCCCTGCACTACAAATGGATTAGACCTTCTTCGGAACCCAAACTTGGTTGGGCCCGGCATACTTATAGAATTGACCTTTGTCAGGAAAAACAACATTCTTAACTTTAATGGTCTCAACTTTCTCAATGATTGAACATTTGACCTTGTAAACAGCCTTAACAAATTTTTGTTTAGGCTTAGGCACAAATGTCTCCTTTCTAGCCTTAGAAGGACTAGCAGTCTTAGACCTATCATGCTTCTTATTACTCACATGCTGACGAGGAGTAGACTTATCACTAGAAACATGCTTACCATTAAAATAAGCATACATCAAATTAAAAGCACAAGACATACAATTAGCAACACCACATGCTTTATGAGAGGGATTAACAACAGGCAAATTATGCATGGTAGACATGGCAGTTTTATATCCAACTCATGTGTGTCTGAGTTAGTCTCAGTTGCTTTCACAACTTTGACTGGAACTTTCGACACACTTGACTTGGAAACAACCTTCTCATTAGCAAGATCTTCAGCACACATTTCTTCTTGAATAATAGAGGAGGTCGTATCAAATGGTTCATCAATTGATCTTTTATAGAGGGGTTCATCAACACCCTTAAGCACATGTGGTACTTCCCTACCTTTGGCACAGACATGAGGAGGGGAGTTTATGCCTAATTCTCCAATAGCAGCATTGTAATCATAACCTATTCCAGATGTTTGATTAATAGCTTGCTTACTGTAGAATTCTTTAGCCTTCAAACAAGAATTGAAGTAGGCTTTAACCTTAGTCTCAAGACCGGTGATCTTGTCTTTGAGAATAGTTTCGAGTTGTCTATAACAGTTAACTCTATTCTCTAGAAAAGATACTTGTTCTTTTAACTTGTCTTGATTAATGTGCACAAGTCTTAATTCATTGACCTCTTTTTCAAGGTCTTTGATCTGTTGACTTAACAGTTCATTATCACGACGAGCACAATCTAAGGAACCTCCTAGATGATAAACTAATTCAGCATCAGTAAATTTTACCTCTTTTCTTGACGATGAAGCTTTTCCATCAATAGCCATAAGAGCAAGATTCTCATCTTCTTCATCTTCACTATCAGTATCATCCCAGCTTCTTCCCTTTGCCAGATAAGCCCTTTTAGAGTTACTCTTCTGATTTGAATCATAAGAGTTCTTCCTTACTTGCTTTGGCTTCCTGTATTCTGTGGCAAAATGTCCCAACTCATTGCAGTTATAACATCTAATGGTGCTCCGATCAACCATCCCTGTTTTGTATCCACCACTACTGGTGTTAGAGGATGAAGATCCACCTGTCTGGAATCTGTTGTAGTTGTACTTGTACTTGAACTTGGGATTTCTCTTGAATCTGACATTGGAGAATCTCTTGACAATCTGGGCGATTGACTCATCTTCCAATTGCTCCAGCTCTTCCAAGGAATAAAAATCATCACTGGATTGATTTGTAGTAGGAGGATCATATTCTGCTACTAATACATTTTCCTCAGCCTTGGAAAACTGTACCATTCCCTCCGACTGTTGAGATTGTTGTTGTTGTTGACCTTCAGCTACAAGAGCAGTAGATGTGCTGACCATTCTATCTTTCCCGTAGACTTCCTTCTGCTGAATCTGCTCCAACTCATAGGTTTTTAACACACCATAGAGTCTATCCAAAGAAATCTCACTCAGATCTCTAGCTTCTCTTATGGCAGTGATTCTATGTTCAAGATGAGTTGGCAGTATTAAAAGGAACTTTTTGTTGACCTCCCTGATTCAATAATATTTTCCATTTATGTTCAGGTTGTTGATCAATGCATTGTACCTCTCAAACACTTCAGTAATTCCTTCTCCTGGATTGGATTTAAAATGTTCATACTCAGATGTTAGGATCTCCAACTTGTTCTCCCTAACTTCCTCTGTACCTTCATTAATCACCTCAATAGTTTCCCAGATGTGTTTGGAATTTTTACAGTTCATCATATGTCTGTTCATCAAGGGATCGAGGGAATCAACTAAAATTAACTAAAGGCTGGAATCCAAGGAGGCTTCTTCTTTTTCAGCAGGAGAAAAATCCTCAGGTTCTTTTGGATAGGTTCTAGCTTTGGTAATCACAACATCATCTACTATCACCTCTGGTTCAATAACCATCGGAGTTTTTGGACCCTTCTTTAACAAGTTCAGATATTTGGGATTTGCAACTTGTAAAAACAAGAGCATCTTCTTCTTCCACATGATATAATTTTCTTTATCAAATAGTGGAATTTTAACGGTTCCAACTTTTTGTGAAGTCATTATGAATTTTTGAATGAATAAAAATTCAAGGAGTTGAAAAATCACAAAAGTCTAGGATCTTGATTTGTTCGTTAATCAGAAGGCTCTGATACCAATTGTTAGGTCCCAATATGTTTGTAGAAGGGGGGGTTAATACAAACTATATCGTTTAATCGAATAAAATACGGAATGAAAAAGTGAAACAAAATTCAAGTTAAAACTATTATTAAACTTGAAAGGTGTTACAACAACGGTATCGATTACAAGAGATTAATCTCAAATTAGTTATCACAAATTTAGAATAAATTCGACATGAACTTTTTCTATTTTTGCAATAAAAAGATTCAAATGCTAAACGCAATTTGAGATTAAGTTCTAGGGATTTTGATCCGCTAGATAGTTACACAAGAACAAGAGAATGATTTCTAGTTGTTTGGATTTAACTTGGAAACTAGAAATTGTGATCTTGAATTTAGCAGATGAAAATGAAATATTGTGCGGCTGCTTTTTTTTCTGTGTTCTTGGTTGGTTGATGGATAAAGAATGACTTCTGCTGCTTCTGTCTTTATAATTAAATCAACAGAATCACTTGAACTGGAATGACAATCGGTTGAACTAGCAAGACAATCTGCTAAACCAGTAGAACTTTCGGTATGACAATCAGTTTAAGCCAGTATGACTTTCGGTATGACTATCTGTTGAACTAGCAAGACTATCAAACTGAACTAGCAAGACTATCTCCTTCCAGTAGAACTTTCGGTGAGACAATTGAAATGACTTGGCATGACAATCGGTAGGACAATCCAGATTGTCATGCTAGTTCAATTTCAATTGTCTTGCTGAATTAAAACTGATTTTAATCCAATTAAAATTCTGAAAATTCTTAATATTAATTCAGAATTAATTAATCAATTAATTCAATTAATCAATAAATTAATATTTACATATATAATTTATTTTCTTAATTAAATTATATGACTTAATTAATTAATAGAGAATTAATACTAATCTTGAGCAGCAACCACTATTCTTAAAATCTTCTGAAAATCATTGAGAATTATGAATCAATTCCACCACTTCAATGTTGATACTCGATGTACAGTCTGATTCATGAGTGGCTAACTTCCGTGACGTTTCTTCATGTCTTGACTTTGATACTTGATTTTCTTCAGATTAAATCCTTGTAATTCTCTGATACCCTAACAAGGTCTTTGTCACTTGATTAAATCCACAATCTTGATTTGTATCACTGAGGCTTGATCAATTTCTTGAGCTTCTTCCAGTGAAGTAATTCCTCAAGTCTGTAGATGAACCTTGTTTCTGAATCCTTTGACAGATGTTACTTTGAGAGATCTCTTTGACGGTAGATCCACTATTTACTTGTTACATTCTTATTTGAGTTGAGTTAAATCCTCGAATAAACAAATAGGCTATGACATATGCCTTACAGGGTTGAATGGAATTCTTGAACCTTTTTCAGAAATATAAAAATGTTCTAACTTAAGATATATATGACAGTGTTTTGATTTGCAAAGTGCGGAATAACAAGTTAAATAAAAATCAAAACACAAAGTAATAAAAACACAAGTCTTTAAAACTTTCTGGTGGATTAGAAAGTATCCACTAGAGATATATAAATATATCGAGAGAACTCTGTAAAGCTTGAGTAGCTCACAATTGCTTACAAATGAGAACAACTAAACTTACAAAGAAATGCTAAGAGTACAACTTACAAATATTTCTCTGAGAATTTACTTGCTTAGTCTTCTTGTTATTCTAATTGCTACTCTTGGTTTATATATCACCAAGATTACACAGTAATAAGACAAGATAATAAAACAAAACCTATCAAGTTTAATACTATGATGCTTCATTACTCTATTCCAGCATCTTTGAATATCTTCATAATAGCATGTAAATGGTAATGCTTCTGTTAGATATATTTGATAATGTCATGGCTAATATGTTTTATGTTTAGATTTCAGATCTTATTTGAACAGAACAAATCAGTACTTAACTGATCAGTACTTATACTGGACGACAGAACTTAAGGGATATCAGTACTTATGTTATCAGGAGATAGATATCAGAACTTAAGTGCTGAAGGATGATCAGATAAGGACAGTAGCTGATTAAAGTTAAGAAGATTAAGATAAACATAAGAAGAGATATGCATGAAGAAGGAATTCCGTGAAGAATGGAATACTTGGAATAGAAGATATCTGATTGATATATTTTAGGAAGCAGAATTATATTCCATATCAATTAGCGATTATCTTGTAACTGTGTAGTATATAAACACAGACATAGGGTTTACACTATAAGTGTTATCATTATCGAGAATATTATTTACTATAACTCTAGCAGCTCTCGTGATATTTTGTTCATCACTGAGAGATAACAGTTCCAGATTGTAACAGAGTTTATTGTTTCAATAAAGTTTGTTTTCTGTTACATAAGTTCTTGAAGTTTGATTTGATTGTAATAAATACTGTATTCACCCCCTCTACAGTGAAAGTGTGACCTAACAAGTGGTATCAGAGCCTTCTGTTAACACACATACAGTTAAAGATCCAAACACAATCATGTCTGACACAGAAACTCCAACTAAGCCTACCAAAACTGAGGAATCATCAAAGACATCAACTCAGAGTCGATATGAGACTATCAGAGTTCCCATATTGAGACCATCTGAATATCCCATATGGAAGGTAAGGATGACCATGTTTCTGGAAGCTACAGATCCAGAATACCTTGATAGAATCAAGGAAGGGCCTCACAAACCTACCAAGCTCGCTGTTGTAGTTGCAGGTGAAGCAGCAATGACCGTACCAAAGGAAAAGAGTGATTACACTGCTGAAGATATAGCATCTATTGCTAAGGATGCCAAGGTACGACACTTATTGCATAGTGCCATTGATAATGTAATGTCAAACAGGGTAATCAACTGCAAGACTGCTAAGGAGATATGGGATGCACTGGAGACAAGGTGTCAAGGAACTGAAACAGTTAAGAAGAACAGGAAGACAATACTCACTCAAGAGTATGAACACTTTGACTCTAGGACTAATGAGTCATTGACTGATGTATATGATAGATTTGTCAAACTCTTGAATGACTTGTCATTAGTAAATAAGGAGTATGATCTTGAAGATACAAACCTTAAATTCCTGTTAGCTCTTCCTGAATGTTGGGATTTGAAGGCAACAACAATAAGAGACAACTACAATCTTGATGAAACAACTCTTGATGAAATCTATGGAATGCTCAAGACTCATGAACTTGAGATGGAACAAAGAAGCAAGAGGAAAGGAGGAAAGTCAAGGACAGTTGCTCTCAAGGCTGAAGAGGAATCCCCCAAACCACCTTCCTCAAAGAAAGACAAGGGTAAAGCTCTTATCATAAAGTCTGATACTGAGTCATCAAGTTCTGAGAGTGATGATGACTCAGATTCTGAAAGCTTGCCTGAAACTGATGCTGATGAGGAGATGATGATGCTGTGTGCTCTTATGGTGAAAGGAATCACAAAGATTGCATACAGGAAGTTCAGGAAGGGAAAGAAGTTTTCCAGGAAAGGCATAAGTTCTGATAAGAAGAATTTCAGAAGATCTGAAGGAAGAGGAGGAAAGTCTGACAGAGGAGATTACGCTAATGTTAAATGTTATAATTGTGGTGAGAAAGGCCACATATCTCCTGATTGCAAGAAGACCAAGAGTGACAAAGGCAAAGCTCTTGTCACAAAGCAGAAAAGCTGGACAGACACCTCAGACTCTGAAAGTGAGGAGAACTATGCATTGATGGCAAATGCTGATAAATCAAGTTCTGAGAGCAGTTCTGAAGCTGCTGAAACAAAGGTACCTCAGACTACTTATGCTTTTCATACTGATGATATTAATGAGTTGAGAAGATATCTTAAAACCATGTTTGTTAGTTATAGAGATCAAACTTTAACATGTGAAAGATTAACTTCTGAAAATCTTGCTTTTAGGAAAAGAAATGATTTCTTAGAAAAAGAGTTAGTCATGTTCCATCAAACTCAGCAGGATAGAGATGATGCTTTTTATGTTAGGGATGAAGTGCTAAAAATGAATGAATCTCTAAAAACTGAGTTAGAAAAGGAGAGAGAGATTATCAGAACTTGGACTAACTCTGGCAAAACAACTCAAAATTTGCTAAGCAGTGGAAACTGGAAAGAGGGCTTAGGCTATGGAGAAAATAAAAATGAAAAAGGAACTATAGAAATTAAGCCTGTTGATAAGCAAAAGCCGAAGTTAAAATCTGTTAAGTTTGTAACTGAAAAATCTGAAAATGAGAAATCAGAAGTTAAAAAGGAATTAGCTTCTGACAAACTAAAACAGGAAAAGACAGCTGAAGTTAACATAGGCTTAATGACAAAGAAGCAGCTTAAGCATAAGCTGAAAGATGTTAAGAATGCAAACAAGGTAAAATCACCTAGGAAAAACAGGAATGGAAAGGAAGGTGTGAATAAAAGCAATAACTATAAATCTGTTCCTGATGCTTCTAGGAAAGCATGTCATAACTGTGGAAGTTCTAACCATCTGGCTTCTTTTTGCAGGAAAAATAAGAATATTAACTCCTTATCTTCAATATCAGGAGTTAAGAGTCAGTCTGTTAGATACAAACCACAAAATCCTTGTTTTCATTGTGGTAGTTTATGGCATTCCATTTATACTTGTAAGGAATATCATAGTTTGTACTATGATTATTATCAAATAAAACCTTCTTTAAAGAAAGTTTCTGTTGTTCCTTCTAGTGTAAGTTCTGATTCAAAGTCTGTTAGTAAAAGTTCTGATGAGAAAACTGTTAACATAAAATCTGATGCTAAATCCGCTGCAAATGTTAACAAACCTAAAAAGGCCAAAGGATCCAAGCAAGTCTGGGTCCTTAAAACTAATAATTAGTGGTCTTTTTGATTGCAGGGCAACAGGAAAAATATTTTAGTTCTGGACAGTGGATGTTCAGGACATATGACTGGAAATAAGGCCCTGCTATCAGACTTTGTGGAGAAAGCTGGCCCAAGTGTTTCTTATGGAGATGGCAACATTGGAAAAACTTTGGGATATGGCAATATCAATCTTGGGAATGTCATCATTAAAGATGTAGCTCTGGTCTCAGGACTTAAACACAACTTACTGAGTATAAGTCAAATCTGTGACAGAGGTTATCATGTTGATTTCTTTGCAGAACATTGTGAAATAGTTAGTAAATCTAAAGAAAAAATTGTTCTGAAGGGATTCAGGCGTGGTAACATTTATGAAGCTAAGCTTTCAACAAGTTCTGATGGTTCTGCAATCTGTTTAGTAAGTAGAGCCTCAACTGAAGAAAGCTGGAATTGGCACAAGAAACTCTCTCATTTAAACTTCAACAAGATAAATGAACTGATCAAGAAAGATCTTGTGAGAGGACTGACAAAATCAGTGTTTGTTCCTGATGGTCTTTGTGACTCATGTCAGAAGGCTAAACAAAGAAAATCTTCGTTCAAGAGCAAGACTGAATCATCAATTCTTGAGCCTTATTATCTGCTTCATGTTGATCTATTTGGTCCAGTGAATGTCATGTCTATTGCAAAGAAGAAATATGCGTTGGTCATAGTAGATGAGTTCACCAGATACACATGGGTGTATTTCTTGCACACAAAAAGTGAAACTGCATCTATCCTGATTGATCATGTCAAACATCTGGATAAATTGATCAAAGATTCTGTGAAAATTTTGAGGAGTGATAATGGCACTGAATTCAAGAATCTGATAATGGAAGAGTTCTGCAAAAATCATGGAATAAAGCAGGAATTTTCTGCTCCTGGAACTCCACAGCAAAATGGAGTTGTTGAAAGAAAGAATAGAACTCTCATTGAAGCTGCACGAACAATGCTTGAAGAAGCAAAGCTTCCAACCTATTTCTGGGCTGAAGCTGTGCAGACTGCTTGTTTTACTCAAAATGCAACACTCATTAACAAGCATGGAAAAACACCATATGAGATGGTGAAGAACAAGAAGCCAAATCTCAAATACTTTCATATATTTGGATGTAAGTGTTTTGTTCTCAAGACTCATCCTGAACAGCTATCCAAGTTTGATCTAAAAGCTGATGAGGGAATCTTTGTTGGATATCCACTTTCTACAAAAGCCTTCAGAGTCTATAATTTGAGAACAAAAGTGGTCATGGAATCTATCAATGTCTCTTTTGATGACAAGAAGATCACTGGACTTGAAGATTGCATTGATCATGATCAGCTGAGATTTGAAAATGAAGATTCATATTCTGATACCTCAAGTCCTGACAGTCTAAGTCCTGATACTGTAAATTCTGATGGATTAAACTCTGATGTTATTGAAACTGTGGTGACTACGTCAAAGGAAGATGCACCAATGCAGGGGGAGCATACTCAAGATATTATCACATCTCAAGAAGCATCAGAACATACATCTGGCTCTTCAAATTCTGATTCGTCAAGTTCTGATAAGCCAAGTACTGACAGTACTGAAAATCTAAATACTGAAGGATCCAACTCAGAGAGCATAGTTTCAGGGGGAGCATCAGAAAATGAAACCGAAGACAGCATGAATCATGGGGGAGCATCCAGTTCTAGAGAAAATCTTCCATCTGCAAGGAAGTGGACAAAATCACATACACTTGATTTGATAATTGGAAATCCTGAGGCAGGTGTCAGAACTAGAACAGGTACTTCGAATGAATGTCTTTACAATTCTTTTCTCTCTCAGTCTGAGCCAAAGAAAGTGGAAAAAGCTCTTCAAGATGCTGATTGGGTGCAAGCAATGCAGGAAGAGTTGAATGAATTTGAAAGAAACAAAGTCTGGACCTTAGTGCCAAGACCTAAGAATAGATCGGTTGTTGGTACAAAGTGGGTATTCAGAAACAAAACTGACAGTGATGGCATAATTGTAAGGAACAAGGCAAGGCTGGTTGCAAAAGGATATTCTCAACAGGAGGGAATTGACTATGATGAAACATTTGCGCCAGTTGCTAGGTTAGAAGCCATAAGGATATTCATGGCTTATGCTGCTCACAAAAAGTTTACTGTCTTTCAAATGGATGTGAAAAGTGCTTTTCTCAATGGAGAATTGGAAGAGGAAGTATATGTTGAACAACCTCCAGGCTTTGTAGATTCCAAACATCCAGATTATGTCTACAGGCTTGATAAAGCACTTTATGGACTTAAGCAAGCTCCTAGAGCATGGTATGAGACTTTAGCTCAGTTTCTTCTGGAAAGTGGATTCAACAGAGGAACTATTGACAAAACACTGTTCTATCTCAACCATGGCAAGGACTTACTTTTGATCCAGATTTATGTTGATGATATTATTTTTGGGTCTCCAAATGACAAACTTTGCAAAAAGTTTGCCAAACTAATGCAGTCAAGATATCAGATGAGTATGATGGGAGAACTTAGTTATTTTCTGGGCCTTCAAGTCAAGCAGAGTGAAGAAGGAACTTTTATTTGTCAATCTAAGTACACCAGAAACTTGCTGAAGAAATTTGGAATGCAAGACTGTTCAAGTGCATCCACTCCCATGGCCACTGCAACAAAACTGGATAAGGATACTGGTAATTCAGTAGATATTACTGATTACAGAGGTATGATTGGCTCACTTCTCTATCTAACTGCTAGTAGACCAGATATCATGTTTGCTACCTGTCTTTGTGCAAGATTTCAAGCAGATCCAAGAGAACCTCACTTAACAGCTGTAAAAAGAATCTTTAAGTATCTTAAAGGAACAGCTGATCTAGGATTATGGTATCCTAGAGAATCAGATTTTAAATTAATAGGTTACTCAGATGCAGATTTTGCAGGTTGCAAAATTGACAGGAAAAGCACAAGTGGTAGCTGCCAATTTCTTGGAGGCGGGTTGGTTTCTTGGTATAGCAAGAAACAAAAGTCAATTTCTACATCAACTGTAGAAGCAGAGTATATTGCTGCAGGAAGCTGCTGTGCACAGATTCTTTGGATGAAGAATCAGTTACTGGATTATGGGTTAACATATTTCAAAATCCCTATTTACTGTGATAATCAAAGTGCTATTGCTATGACAGGTAATCCAGTTCAACACTCTATGACAAAGCACATCAGCATCAGGTACCATTTCATCAGGGAACATGTGGATGAAGGTACAGTGGAATTGCATTTTGTTCCCACAGATCAACAAGTAGCAGATATCTTCACAAAACCACTGTGTGAAGCTACCTTTACAAAATTGGTAAATGAACTTGGAATGATTTCAGGTTCTTTCTCTAAATCTGCTTAAACTTGTTCTATGTTATCAGACTTTATGATCAGTATTTATAGAATTAATCTCTTTGTATATTCTGTGCATTAATTGATAAATGTCTTTAAGTACTGACTGTTGTCTGATATATGTTTCTAAACTCTGATAAGTGATATGTCTGTTTCAGTAACTATTCAATCCTATGAGGATAATTGTGCTAGATACTGACCTACTAGTCTTCAATAAACAAATGATCCCATGAAAGAAGTAATTATTTCTGTGGAAATCTTATGACACAAGCAAATTCTGATACTTGAGCTTAGTTTAGTTTACTTTATTCATCTTACTACTAAGTCCCAAATTAGAATAATGCTACTCATCTGTTTAAGTTCTGATTCTAGTAAAACTGCTGAATGTACTAAGTGCTGATAAACCTCACTTATCAAAAGAAGAAGAACAAGAATCAAAGAATAATATCAGGTACTCCTTTGAGATCTAGAGTAAAAATGTGAATGGGACGACCCAAGTGCATTGCTGGTATTAAGTAAATATGCATTAGAAAAGCAAAATATTTTCTTGGTGACTTTTCACACTCTATGATTACTGGAGAAATACTTTGATAATAGCATAAATTCTGATAAACAGTCGTGACTCACTTACACTGAGAAGCCACTGTAAAATAGAATTTCAAAAGATGCATAAAATTAGCACAAAAACAGTTGAGGTGGACTCATGCATGAACTCATTTATCAGTAGGTTTCAGGATAATGACAGCTCTTTAGCAAAATTTTAATTATGACTTATTTCTAAGATGTACTGAAGTAGATCAGAATTTACTCTTTGTCTGTTATTTAGCTTAATGAACACACTAATCACTCCATCTGAATGATGAAAATTTCTGTGGTGGTCTATGTTATTTTAGATAAACAGTCATTGTGTCATTTTTGCACAAATTCTGAGGACAAGTTCTAGTTACACGTTCTGAAGCTTAAGTTCTGACGTTCATAACTAAGAACTTGTATGAGTATTTACTAAGATAGATATTCCTTGTTCGAGTTAAGACATTATGTTCTGATGACTGTTAAGTTCTGGTATAGGTCTAAGTTCTGATTTTTCAGTCTAACCCTTTACTTGACTTATCTGTGAGTAAAATTTGGTAACAGTCTCAGATTAATTTCGAAATGTTGAAGTGGAAGATTAATAGTCTATGGTTAAAACATAATGGCACTCGTCCTTGAACAGTTCACTCTTGTTACATGTGCACATTCCTTTTCCAATGACTGTTATTCTTTTTCAAAGTCTAGGGAGACGAGGTAGAATTAATTCTACCTGTCAGCATTAAATATCTTTGCGTCTCTTGGCATTCTCTTGCCTATATATGCAACCACTTCACATCAGTCTTTCCATCACACTCTTCTCACACACTTATCCTCCTTCTTCTGTCAAAAACACAATGGTTCGATACAACATGTTTTTGAACACACAAACCTTCACAATGGAGCTCAGTTGTGCCGAGTGGCAGCAGGAGTGGCATATAACAGCCATTCCTGAGGAGATCTGGGACTCTGTCCCACAGGAGGTGCTGGCTCACCTTCTATTCTTCGAGATGGATTACCATCGCCATCTGGAGCGCCTGGAGGAGGAAAGGCGGGAAGCTATCCGTCAGCAAGAGCGAATCATTCGACTCGCTATCTTGTTTGTCGAAGATAGGAAGAGGAAGATGACTTAATCTCGTCTTCTTCCTGTTCTTCTTCATCCTCAGCTTTGTCAGGCTTCTTAGCTAGGACTAAAGCTGTTGACGTTAGGATTAGAAGCTTAGGGAAAATCTTGTATTGATGTAATTTCTATTTCATATATGTATTGACTTGATATATTAATGAAAACTATTTTTACTTCAAGATTTTGTCTCTGAGTTATTTTATCTTGTGTTGTTAAATCCTGCTTGATATTCTGATGACCATTTAAATTTTGTCCTTATTTAAGTTCTGATTCTTTGTCAGCACTTATTCATCGAAATTATCTCGGTCATTTTTAACATGATTCATTTTCAGAATATTAATGTTGCAGTGAAAAATAATTCAATCAGTGCTAACGGTTTTAATTTTGAATTAAAACTGTGTCTCTTGATAACTGAAATGGTTTTTCCTTGAAACAAGGCAACTGGGTAAGTAATCATTCCTGTTTTCTCGAGCCCAGTAACTATCCGTTATTACTGCATGTCTGACAGGTGTCCAACGGTAACATTTTTTTTCAGAGTATAAGAACAACAGAGAGAAGATTTCTTTAATCTTTTATCTTCTTTATACTTTATCTCTCTTCTTACTTTTACTCTCTTTCTCATTCTTTCTCACGTTGGTTTTTCATACAGACATTATCTCAAACACCTAACAGGCATACTTGAATTTCAATATTTTTTCACATGGCACCAAAGGATTTAATCATTGATGGAGCAAAGTTTGTTCCAAACAACTATGCTGCAATTCTTGATCATGCTGAAGCTCCATCTGAATTGCATTTTGTGCAAGATCTTCTTGCACATAGTGAGGTTGGGTACGCCTTAACTCAGCCTGAATTATTTTCAAGTCAACAAGTTCTGCGGTTCTGGAGGACTGGAGTTTTTGATGATGGTGGTAAACGAGGAACTCCCAGTATTATCTTCCAAGTGGGTGATTCATCCTATGTAGTCACTCCTGGTACAGTACGAAGAGCATTACATCTTCCAGAAGATTGTACCTTCTCTATACCAGAGGAATCAGAACTTCGGGGGTTAATGACTGATTTGGGATATGAAAAGAGTCTGACGAAACTTGGACAGTTGAAACGGGCTAATATCAGAAGAGAATGGAGTTTCTTCTTCGATTGCATCACCAAGGCTTTTGGCAACAAGTGTTCAAATTTTGATGCCATCCCAATTCTGAGTCAGCACATCGGGTATGCTATTATCCATCAAACTCATTTTGATTTTGCAACTGGAATAATTGGTTTTATTGGGGATAGGATGACAGAGGATCGAGATGTTGTTTATTTTGCTAGATTCTGTCAACTTATTTATACGTATTGTACTGCTGAACCCCAGTTAGTCAGCACTCAAACCCCACCTTTTAAGGTTGCAAAAAGGTACTTTAATGACCTGATAAATGTTGACACAAAGAAATCAATGGTGAGACAATTACAGATTCCTCAGTCTGTGAAACAGATTCTGGTAAATGCTGATCCTGCTACTTACAAATCTGTTTACTCAAATGTTCAACCAACTCACCATAACCAAAATCCATCAACCTCAGTACCTACCTCTCATTCTACTCAACCTACCCTCAGAACTTATCTCAAATCCTATCTCTCCACTTCACAGACTGCTCAACCTTCTTCTTCACCACCTACTGTGAAGCCTACATCCTCTAAACCAAAGAGAACAAAGACTGTTCCTCAAACATCTCAAAAGAGGAGAAGCATTACTTTGAGAGATGACTCAGATTCTGAGGAACCGATTCCTTCTTCAGAACCTGTGGTAAATGAAGCTGAGAAGGCAACTTCTCAGAAGGATTCTACAATTGGGGGTTCTAGGCTTCTCAAGAGGCTTAGACGTATGATGGTTCCTGAAACTCCCAAGGAATCCAAATCAACAAGGAAGTACAAGAAACAGAGGGCACAAAGGCCAGTTTCAGATGATGAGGAGGAAGCAGCTAAGGAAGGGGATCAGGAATCTCTGATCTCACAAGACAAGGAATTTGCTCCAGTCACTTCTTCTCCATCAACTCCATCTCAGGAACCTGTATCTGACAAGGCTAATTCACCTTCTATGTCTCTTATTGATCCAGGAACAAGTGCTGAAATTGATATTCAGAACCTGGTTGTGCCTGAAATACTTTTCTTAGAAGCTCCAACAACAAATAATCCTTCCACAACACCTGTTACTGATGCTGTTCAAACTCCTGAGTTATCACTAACACCTTCTCTGCATCAAGATGCTGATGATCAGATTTTAGGTGAGCATCAGTATATGGCTGTTGATCAGAACTTAGTATCAGATCAGCAATTAGAGGATGTTGAAGCCTCCACTGCTACTCACACAGTTGTCTTATCAGAAGATACTAATTCTCTAAGTTCTGATGCTGCAAATGTTGGAGATACTGGTGAGGCTGCTACAACTGTAGATGCTGATGAAGCAGGTCCTTCAGGACATACTCCTCCACTGACTCTTCCTAAGTCTGAACTGGTAAAGGAGTTTGTTCTCAGGGATGCACCAGTACCTTGGAGTGAAACTCCTGCAGGTCAGGAGTGGACTAAGGAATGGAACTCAGTTTCATGTGTTCCAAATGCTTTACATCTTGCTGAGCACTTGACTAAAGCTGATGAAATGTTACATTCTGATGATTTTAAAACCCAGCTTAGAGTCACTGCATTGAGTACTAAACATCTACAAGGTCTTCATTCCAACACTCATGCAGAGCTACACAAGATTCAGGAGAACTTTATCAAACAGGAACAAGTTTGGAAACTTAATAAGAAAAAGTTCTTCCAACCTACCATTGACAGGGTTGCTTATATTGAGAAAACTCAAGAGAAGCAACAAGCTCAGATTGATCAAATTCTGACAAATCAAGCTTCTCAGCAATCGCAACTTACTGAAATCCAGACCTCAGTGGAACTACTTATCTCTCTTTTAGTACCTGCTGATGCCAAAAAGGGGGAGAAGGTAATTAAGTCCAAATGCAAAATCAACAAGTCACTGCAAGGAAAGGATGATGGAAAAGATGACCAAGGAAACTCTGGAATGGGTAGTGGTCATAGTCAAGGTAGAATGTTTACATCAAGACAAGCTAGTCACAGAACAAGTTCTAATACTGGGAAAAGAATAAGTTCTGCTGCTGGTAAAAGGATAAGTTCTGATGAACTTCTAGATCTTGATGAGGAAATGTCAAGACAGTTATTTTTTCAAGAAAATCCAGGGATGGACTTGGAAAGTTTAAAGGAAGAAGAAGCCAGACTTAAATCAGAGAAAGTCACATCTAAATCTGAAGCTTCTGGTAAAAAGTTACTTCCAAAACCTAAAGGCATTGTGATCAAAGAAAGGATACATACTGAAGAAACTTTGGCTAGATCACAACCACAGATAGATCCAAGATCCAAGGGTAAAGAAAAGGTTGGTGAACCTATCAAGCCTTATGTACCTCCTGAGAAAGAAGAAATTACTGATGGAAAAGATGATCTTGCTCTGACTTCAAGAAAAGTTCTTAAAACAACCTCTGACATGGCTCAAGTTGTTCAGAGTCAAGAAATTGTAAGTTCTGATATTCAGAAGAAGCAAGTAACCTCTGACAGTGCTCAAGTTAACTTGATATCAGAAAATAAATCTAAAACACTCCTACCAGGATTCACTAAAGCAAAACAGACTCAATCTTTGAAGACTACTCCAAGTGGTTTTGAAGCAAGAGTAGTTACTGGAAAGGAAGCTAGAGATAAAACTGGATTGGGAAGTGCTGATGAAAGAAGAGTACACAACACTACCGATGATCCAACTTCCTTGAGTGAACCAGGTATTGGAGCAACTCCTGAGAGATTGAATCAACTAGAATCTGTACAGATGGTTTACCATACCTACTTGAAAGAATACATCATGTTGTATTTCATGACAGATGGTAGGGTTTATCATATAAGACAAAATGCCATTCCTTTGAAGTATTTTGAAGAATTGGAGCATGTACTTTTCTTACTTCAAGTGGATGACAGAATAACAGAGACTGCTGCAAACTACTTAAAGGAACAGATTCAGAGACAGAAAAGGCTTTATTCTGTTAAGTCTGACAGCAGATATGTTCCAAAGTACAGAGATCACAATGGGGATATTGTTGATATGAAGCCTAATACTGCACAGATCAGGACATATCTTGGTATTAAGGGGCTTGAATTCAATCTAGAGTCTAACAAAGCTTATGTCATAAGACTAGATCGGGAGTTGAGAAAAGCAAAGATTAATGATCTCAGAGCTGCAATATTTCAAACTGGTGAAGATACTGTAGAGCTTAAAGATGTCAAACAGAGAATGATTGATGAACTCAGATATGCTGAGAAATGTTTGTTGAAGAATTATCTCAGAACAACTCCTGACATCAGAGAGATCAGAAAATGATGAAGCCAAGTCAAAGATCTACAACTACTTAAAATTCTGATATGTATACAGACCAAAGTTGTTATCAGAAGTTGAATTGGTAAAAGCTTTAAGGACTGTAAGTTGTAGTTATCTTGTCTATTTCTCATGCATTTGTACTTAATGTTTTTGACATCATCAAATATCTGTTAAACTTGTATATTTTGCTAATTTACAAGTTGGGGGAGATTGTTAGATATATTTGATAATGTCATGGCTAATATGTTTTATGTTTAGATTTCAGATCTTATTTGAACAGAACAAATCAGTACTTAACTGATCAGTACTTATACTGGACGACAGAACTTAAGGGATATCAGTACTTATGTTATCAGGAGATAGATATCAGAACTTAAGTGCTGAAGGATGATCAGATAAGGACAGTAGCTGATTAAAGTTAAGAAGATTAAGATAAACATAAGAAGAGATATGCATGAAGAAGGAATTCCGTGAAGAATGGAATACTTGGAATAGAAGATATCTGATTGATATATTTTAGGAAGCAGAATTATATTCCATATCAATTAGCGATTATCTTGTAACTGTGTAGTATATAAACACAGACATAGGGTTTACACTATAAGTGTTATCATTATCGAGAATATTATTTACTATAACTCTAGCAGCTCTCGTGATATTTTGTTCATCACTGAGAGATAACAGTTCCAGATTGTAACAGAGTTTATTGTTTCAATAAAGTTTGTTTTCTGTTACATAAGTTCTTGAAGTTTGATTTGATTGTAATAAATACTGTATTCACCCCCTCTACAGTGAAAGTGTGACCTAACAGCTTCTTTGTTCTCAAAACCCAGTTGAATAGGCTTCCACATTCCTTTTACATACACTCGACGCATGTGAATGTGTTATCACTGTCAACAGATGTTTGAATTGATTATCCGTCGGGTACATGATCATCCGTCGGGTTGCCTTGTTGATCATCCGTCAGGTTGCCTTGTTGATTATCCGTCGAGTAGCTTTTTGGCACTTGACTTCATTTCATTTATGCAGAATTACAAGACATCATCTATGTACAATTAATCAACCTATTCTGCATATCTAATTATAGTCAACATGACTTATATGCTACTACAGAATCTAAACAAAGGTGTTTGCAGAAATGTGCTACATGACTCATTGTTACATAAGCTACTCACTCGATGGATAATAAATCATCATCTGTCGGGACTATATTGAGTCATCCATCAAGACTATATTCCTTATCCGTCGAGTGCTACATTTTTCACTAAGTTAAATCTACTAAGATGTTTTGTTAATGAAATTATCAAGTTCACAACATATTCACACCACTTTTTAATTTAAAGCTGGCATAATAAATCTAGGCAGAAAGATCTCCTTACCTCTTGATTCCAATGGCATTTTCAACCTGGTGCTCAGCTCTTCCAAAATGTAGTGTCCTACATTTAATGTTGTGAGCCATGGAGTATACCAGCTTCTGGACCACACTAGATATGTAGTCAAATCCTTACTTTCTGCAAGTAAATGCCCTTATCACATAGTCAAATAGGAATGACCATTCCCTCCTCAGAAACTTCTTGTTCATGTTGGCCAGATTAATCCTCTCAGAATAATTTATGAAGTCCATGAACTCATGCAGCTCATCCTGAGTTGGAGCCTCCACCAGATTGTCAGTAGGAATGCCCAAAGCCTTGTTGACATCATCCTCAAGAATCTCCACTTGTTGTCCCTTAATTGTGCAGTTTATCACTATAGTTGCAGCTTGATTCTCATGCACAACTGTCCTGGTTGTTGCTGTGTTGCAGGAATCACCTAACACATCTAAATACAATACAAGATTAGCAGTTAGAGCACCTATAAATTAGGTCTAAGAAAGAAACTTAACAAAGCACTGAAAAACTTCAGGTGCTTTATTTACATCTAGAAATGCAAGAAAGTTGGTTTCCTTGGGGAGAAAGGGTACAAGATTGTTGGCTGCCATTGATATGAGAATGAAGTTTAGTGGGTAAAAGATATTTATGAGAAAGAAGCAAAAACTAAAGTGAAATCGGTTTTGGATTGAAAGCTAGGTCACTTAAGATCTCGAAAGTTGTAAGTAAGTGTATGTATCGAGAAGTCTGGGTATTTATAGTAAAAGTAAATGACTTGTCGAGAACTCAAAAATAGACGTTTGGAGTTTGTCTATCGAGAAGTCATTTTAAGAAATGAAATACATATCGAGAAGTCATTTTAAATTACTCTTATAGAGAACTAAAAATTGACTTATCAAGATGTCAAATAAATACCCAGTTTGTCCAAAAATGGACTGAATTAATTCCAACTTTTATTTGAATAAATTCAAAATAAAATTAGAATAAACTTTACAAAAGTATTTTACCAAAATAAATTATTAAATTATTTCATTTCTGAGTTATTGATAAGTCAAAAATTGTACTTGTAGAGAACTCTATGAAATAACACTACTAGAGAACTCTACAAGGACTTATCGATAAGTCATTTTTAAGCCTATCGAGAAGTCACTCGAGAAGTCACTCGAGAAGTCAGTGAATTGACTTATCGAGAACTCACTCGAGATGTCCTAAAATGACTTGTCGAGAAGTCAATTAGACTAATCGAGAACTCAGTTCTCTATATACTTTTAATTTTTTAATTCTGCCTTGTGTTAACTTTACATATTAAGAATGTAAATTAACAACTGAGCAGTTTACTTAGAATTTGAAAAATTCCAAGTTGAATTTGAATTTGAAAAATAAATATGCAGAGATTTCTGAAATATTTATAATTCATATTTCAGTTAATTTCCAATTAAATCAAATTAATTTTGATTTACTGGAGATTAATCTGCTGCAAAACATTAGCAGAGTTCTTGCCTTAGGATGAAGAATTAAGCATTCCAATTTCACCTACAAGTCTAATGAAAGTTGCTTCATCCAAAGGTTTAGTAAAAATGTCAGCTAATTGTTTTTCTGTTGGAACAAAAATGATCTTAATGGTACCATTTGTAGCATGTTCTCTAATAAAATGATACCTTACATCAATGTGCTTTATTCTAGAATGATTAACTGGATTAGCCACTATAGATATATCACTAGTATTGTCACACATAATAGGAATTTTGTGTAACACTAGACCATAATCCATTAGCTGATTTCTATTCCAAAGCACTTAAGCACAACAACTTCCTGCAGCTATGTATTCAGCCTCAGCTGTAGAAATTGATACAGATTATTGTTTCTTGCTATACCAGGATACAAGTCTTTGTCCAAGAAATTGACAGCTTCCACTAGTGCTCTTCCTGTCAACCCTGCATCCAGCAAAACCCGCATTTGTGTAACCAACAGCTTCAAAACCAGTTCCCTTAGGATACCATAATCCCAAGTTTGGAGTTCCCTTTAAATATCTGAAAATCCTCTTTATAGCCATCAAATGTGATTTTTTTTGGATTGGCTTGAAATCTTGCACATAGACATTACAAACATGATGTCTGGTCTACTTGCTGTTAAATAAAGCAATGATCTAATCATCCCTCTATAGCTTGATATATCTACACTTTTGCCCTTTTTATCTTCATCCAACTTTATTGCAGTAGACATAGGTGTAGATGCAGGTGAACAATCAACCATACCAAACTTTTTTAATAAATCCTTGACATACTTAGTTTGGCTGATGAAGATACCATCACTTCTTTGACTGACTTGAAGTCCAAGAAAGTAACTCATTTCCCCCATCATACTCATTTCATATTCACTTTGCATAAGCTTGGAGAATCTTTGGAAAAGCTTCTCATTTGTAGAACTGAAGATAATATCATTCACATAGATTTAAACTAGGATCATATCCTCACCATGTATCTTGTAGAAGAGAGTCTTGTCTATGATACCTCTAGTAAAACCATGCTTTAGAAGGAATTCTGATAGTGTGTCATACCAAGCTCTAGGTACATGTTTTAGTCCATATAGAGCCTTGAGTAACTTGTACACAAAATTTGGAAATTCTTCTAGCTCACCATTCAGAAAAGCACTTTTCACATCCATTTGATACACTTTAAAATTTGAATGTGCAACAAATGCTAGAAAGATTTTTATTGCTTCAAGTCTTGCAACTGGAGAAAAAGTTTCATCATAGTCAATTCCTTCTTCTTGTGAGTAGTCCTTTTACAACCAACCTTGCTTTGTTTCTGGTGACTATACCATTTTCCTCCATCTTGTTCCTAAACACCCATTTTGTTCCAATTATGCTTCTGTTCTTTGGTGCAGGAACCAATTTCCAAACTTTGTTTCTTTCAAACTGATTCAGCTCTTCCTGCATGGCAGATATCCAATCAGGATTCATTAAAGCTTTATCAATTTTCTTTGGCTCTATTTGAGACAGAAAACATGCATGTAGGCACTCATTAGCAGTTGCACTTCTAGTCCTCACACCAGTAGTAGGATCACCAATAATTGCTTCTCTGGTGTGACTTCTATCCCACTTCCTTGTATGAGTTTGTTGACTTGTGCCTTTATCATTTTCTTCATTGTTGGTATGACTTCTAGATCCTTCTTCTCTTTCTCCCCCTGAGTTTGTGCTATCAAATTCAGGTGTTTGAGATGAGCTTCCATTTTCATGATTTTCCTGTTGAGTAGTCTCTTCTTTTAATATCTGTTGTGCATCAACTTCATCTTCCCCATCAGAATCACTATCAATGTTGAGGTTTTCAAATGCAAGGGCTTCAGCTTCATTATCATCAAGGCATTCCAAGCCTGGACACTTGTCATCATCAGAAGTCATATCCATGCTTTCCATAATTTTCTTTTGATCTAACACATAGACCTTGTAGGCAGTTCTCTCCAATAAATATCCCAGAAAAATTGCTTCAAAAACTTTTGAGTCAAATTTTCCAATATATTCAGAGTTGTCTTTCAACATGTAACACTTGCTTCCAAACACATGAAGATGCTTTACAGTAGGCTTTCTTTTAGACATGATTGAGTAAGGTGACTTGCCATGTGCCTTGTTAATGAGATATTTGTTCTGAGTGTAACATGCAGTGTTAACAGCTTCTTCCCAGAAACATGTTGGCAACTTGGCATCTTGCAGCATTGTCCTAGCAGCTTCATATTCTGTTCTTTTTTTCAACTACTCCATTTTGTTGAGGTGTTCTAGCAACTGAGAATTCTTGAACAATGCCTTTGCCTTTGCAGAATTCACTCAATATTGTATTTCTGAATTACTCAATCTTTTCACACAATTATAATCTACAGCCTATTTTTCTATCTTCTTGATGTGCTCAATTATGATATGTGGAGTTTCATCTTTAGAATGCATAAACTCTACCCAAGTGTATCTTGAGAAATAATCCACCATCATAAGTGCATATTTGTTCCTCGAAATTGATAAGACATTTACTGGCCCAAACAAGTCCATATAAATTAGTTGCAAAGGAGTACTTATAGAATTCACAGTTTTTGACTTGTAACTTGATCTCTTCATTTTTCCTTTCTGACAAGCTTCACAAACTTCAACTTGAGCAAACTCCAATTTGGGCATGTCTCTTACTAACTCCTTTTTGACCAAGGTGTTAATTGCCTTAAAATTTAGGTGAGACTGCTTCTTATGCCAAAGCTTGCTTTGTTCTTCTGATGCCTTGGTGTAGAAGCAACAAATGCCATCCTTATTTGTTGAGTCCAAGTCTACAACAAACAAGCTTCCTTTCCTTGCTCCTTTCAGAGCAACTTCACCAGTTTTCTTGCTGATAAAAGTGCATTCTTCTTTGTTGAATAAAAATTCAAAACCTTTGTTTGTAAATTGGCTAACACTTACAAGATTCACTTCAAGATCAGCTACCAGTGCTACATCATCAATGACAACATTTCCAAAAACAATATTTCCATATCCCATTGTAAATCCTTTGTTGCTGTCTCCAAAGGTCACCAAAGGGCCAGCTTTCTCCTCAAATTATGATAGCAGGGCTTTATCACCTGTCATATGCCTGGAACATCCATTGTCTATGATGCAGATGACTTTCTTCACTTTGCCATGCACACAATGAGTTTTAAGTGTGTTTAGCAACCCAAGCAGTGTTGGGTACTTTCTTCTTGTTAACTGATTTAACAGAAGTAGAATGAGTAGTTTCAGATAAAATAGAGTTCATTGACTATTGAGCATTTTCCCTTTCTGTTGTAGACCCAATTTTTATTTTCTTGAGGTCTACTCTCAGTTTGTGGCAACTCTTCATTACTTTCAAGTTGCAAGGAATGTAGTTAAACTTGTCACAGAATGAATAGGGATCATTTACATTTGCTTCATTGTATTTGCAGGCTCCCTCAGTTGGCTTGCTAACTGCCTTTTTTCATAGGTGAGTTAGGTGATTCATAGAGCCACATTTTTCACATTTCTTTCTTGGAGCATCTCCAACATAAGTAAAATTGTTGCTTTTGTTTATCCCTAGTTTTCCATTTCTATTTTTCTTTTTCTTTCTTGCATCTTCAGTTTTGGTTTCTTTAACATGAGTCTTGGGACTTTGTTTGTCCATGAGCTTCTTTTCAGTATTGGAAGACTGAGTTGATTCTTCAGTTTTCTTCTCTTTATCCTCATCAGCAATTTCTTGCTTGATAATCAATTCTTCTTCACTGAAGTTGACTTCACATGCTTTGAATATAGGTTCATTAACCTCTTTCAAGAAGGTTGAAGCATTTTCAGTTTTCTTTGCTTTCCCTTTATCACCTACAGTCTTCTTTTTGTCAATCAAAGCATCATAGTCAAGGCCAATAGCAATGTTTGCACATGACTTATTTTTCTCATGGAACTGTCCAACCAGTTCAGATGCATTTCTGAAAGATTTCAGCTTCACTTCATTTTTTTCCAGCTTCTCCTTTAGCACTGCTTTAATTTTATTTGCACACTTGAGCTTGTACTTTAAATATGCATTTTCTTGTTTTAAAGCTTCAAGCTCTACCAACAACAATTCAATTTCTTGCTTCTCACTTTCAAGCTTCTCATTTATCTTTGTTAATCTGCTAACTTCTTCATTAGCAACAACCATGCTTGTGTGGATGTGAAATATTTCTGTGATCATCTTCTCCACAGTTTCCTTATATTGACTCACATTTAAATCAATTGTGGTAAGAGTTGGTACATATGATTTAGATGATGATGATTCTCCTTGCTCCAAGGTCATGAATTCATAATTTCTAAATTCTTCATCTTCATCATTTTCAGAGTCATCCCAACTTTTACCCTCTGTAATATAAGCTTTGCTTTGTTGTTTCTTCAGAAGAGCTTCATACTTTGCTTCAAGTTCTAGATAAGCTTTATCCTTCTTTGCTTTCTTGGATTTCCTGCATTCTGTAGCAAAATGGCCCAACTCATCACAGTTGTAGCACCTTATCTTAGATCTGTCAACAAATCCAGTCTTGTAACCATTCTTGCTCTCAGAATTGTACTTCCCTTTTCCTTTCCAGCTGCTATCTTTGTTGAAAGACTGTCCTTTGCTCTTGAAAAATCTTGGCTTCTTTACTTTAATGTTAGAGAATTTTTTAGCCAAATAAGCCATTGACTGATCTAGCTCATCCAGTTCATCAAGAGTGTATAACTCATCTTCTTCCAATTCCAAAATGACTTGTTCCTGTGAATCATTTGTTCTTTGCTCACTAGTTGAGGCCACTGGAGTTTGAGATCTTGGCTCATCATTAGATGTTTGTCTTTCATTGACAATTAAAGCACTTGAGCCATCTACAACATGTCCTTGGCCAAATCTCAATGATTTTCTTTGAATCATCTCAAGTTCATATATTCTAAGAATTCCATATAGAACTTCCAGTGTTATTCTGCAAATCTCTCCCTTCCCTGATTGCTGAGATTTTCTGTTCCAAATGATCAGGGAGAGTAAGCAAGAACTTCAAGTTTACTTCTTCAGCTTCATAATACTTATCATGAAGTTTCAAGTCATTTATCAGCTTGTTAGACCTTTCAAACACTTCAGTAATACTTTCCTTTGGCTTGGCCATAAAACCCTCATACTATTAAATCAGTATCCTTCTTTGATTAGATCTAACTTCCTCAGTCCCTTCACAGAGTATCTCAATCTTTTCCCATATTTGCTTGACAGTGTCACAGTTGACAATGTTGTTATACATCACATTGTCAAGTGACTCAATCAATATTAATTTTAAGCCACTATCCAGGGAAACTTTCTCCTTTTCAGGCTCAGTATACTCAGAAGGGTCTTTTAGAGCATAATGAGCTGGAATGACCATATCACCATCTGTTGATTCTTCACCTCTAACCATATGAGTGAAGGGCCCATTTTTTAGTATTTGAATATAGAGTGGATTGACCATCCTGATAAATAGCAACATTTTCTTTTTCCCAAGAGTGTAGTTAGCTTTGTCAAAGGTAGGAATTTTGATGCTACTGATTTTCTGTGTATTCATTCTTCCAAGATCTTGAATCTGTTTACTTTCAGATTTTGCTCTGATACCACTTTTTAGGAAATGAATAACACACAGAGGGGGGGGGGTGAATATGTTTTACTATTTTTGAGCTTTTCTTGAATGTTTATGGTTGAACAAAGTAATTTAAATCTTGTAGTAAAAATGTGTTCATGCAGAAATTAAGCTTGCAGAAAATAAAGAACACAAATCTTCAAAACTTACTTAATTTTATATTAAAATTAAGAATGTTTTGCTATAAAATTTCTAGGCTCTTTGTTGATAAAGAGATTAGCTTCTTCTTGAGAGAATTATAAGATTTCTATCTAAATTGTTACCACTGACTGAAGGACCAGTGTTAACTTTATAATTCAGTTAACTGCTGGTTTACACAGTGTACAATAAGACATGCTATTAGCTTTTCTAAACTGTCACTTGTCATTTCTATTTAGGGAAAAGTAACTCTTCCATTTCTGGCTTAACATATCTTTAGCACCCTGTGACTATCTTGATCTTCCTCTATCAGTTAATCTTCACCATTGATCTTGCATATTCTTCAAGCTGCTTTTTATAGATTTGTCAATCCAGCTGGTTGGATTGTTTGTTGATTGTTTATCTTGAATATTGAACTGGTATGTGATTTTGTACTTTGAGAATTTCACTAGAGATCTCCAATTAGGCATATAAAGATCTTGACATCTTGTTAGGTCACACAACACTGTAGAAGGGGGTTGAATACAGTGTTTAATACAATCAAATCAATTTCGAACACAAGTAACAGTAAACAAATATATTCAATATAATAAACTCTGTTACAATGGAACTGTTCTCTCTTAGTGATGAACAAATATCACTAAGAGCTTCTAGGTTACAATGTATGATCTTCTCGATAATGATAACATATATAGTGTAAACCTATGTCTATGTTTATATAGTACACAGTTACAAGATAACTTCTAATTGATATGGAATATAATTCTGTCTCCTAAAATATATCAATCAGATATCTTATACAAGTCTTCTTATCTTCTAACTCTTTCCATGCATATCTTCTTTTGTATTAGTCTCGATCTTCTATCATGTAAATCAGCTTCCTTCTTTAACTGCAAGTCCTCCCGTACTTAAGTTTCAATATGACCTTAAGTTCTGATATCTATTTGCTGACTTCCAGTAAGTACTGATTCCAGTAAGTCCTGATATTTCCTATTTGTTAAGATCTGAAAACTAAACATGAAACATAATAGACATGACATCTCAAATATATCTAACAATCTCCCCCAACTTGTAAATTATGCAAAAATATACAAGTTAATAGATTTGATGATGTAAAAAACATTTAAGTTCAAATGCAATAAGAGTTTAATAAGACTATTAACTGAAAGAGATGTGTCCTAAGTCCAATCATGTATGATGATTTAGGAATAACTTCTATGTAATATGTTTTGATTACATTGATATTAATAAAAGACTTATTTTATTTTTATTGCGGGCTTTATCTATTTAAGTGTTTAAATAAGATATACCATAGTTTAGAGTAAAGCTTTTTATGGATTATGATGAGATCATACTAATGAGACCTAAAAGATGATAACTCTAAACTTAAATAGTTCCTGGTCGTAGGATTACTAACTGGTAATTAGTAATCCGCAAAGATTGGTACATACTATGCTTGCTTCATTATGAAGGATGTCTGTTCTCATAGACATTTGTGTGGTGACACTATAGCTAGTATGTAGGTGCTTATTATAGAATAAGTTCACTAAACATGACTCACACAGCTGAACAACTGATGGAGTTCACTCACGTGTCAGCAGATGTTCACATAGTGATAGTTGTACAAGTATCCTTAGATTTGAGGTCATCATAGTCATCTTGTGTATACTGAACTATACTTTGGTTTAGTTCTTAGTCTCCGGGGACAATAATAAGGGCTCTACTGGGTTTAGAAATTTGTACACGAAGATAGTGTGTGGTCAATAAAGGATCTACCCCTTCCAGTGAAGGAAGAGAATGTTCAATGCTGATCCACTTATGCTAGTTCAGGAATCTCTGGCCAGAGTGAATGAAATTAGAAGGGAGTTTCTAATTCACATTAATTAGAACTAAGCATAGTGAATGTGAAAGCATATGATTAAATAAGATAGGCTTGACACGAGTTCCATGCCTTGTATTTAATCGTGACATTGCAGGGTAGAAGGAATTGATTGTATGGTAACTATTCACTGAATAGGTTCTTGGTATTCTAAGCAATGAATTCGTATTATCCGGATAGTCACGATATGCTGAGAAGTATCCCTCACGATGTAGAATAAATATGATTAATTTATTAATTAATCATATTTAATGAATTAGAGAATTTATATAAATAATGATAAAATAGTTTTATTATTATTTATTTCTACTACCGGCTTAATATTGAACCTACAGGGTCATACCATAAAAGAGAATGATTTAATGGTGGAGGAATTAATTAATAATGGCTGGTAATTATTTATTTGTGACATATATAATTAATTAGCAAATTTAATATTTGATTAAATGAGATTTAATTAATTATAAATTAATTAAAAAAAGTTCTTAATATTATTAATTAAGAATTTAACTATTGGAAATTAAATCAAGTGAGAGAATTATTTTCTAAAGTGTTTGGAAAAAGGATTAATGATTAAAAGGTGTTTTAATTATTAGTTAATTGGTTAATGAGAATAATCAATTAAAGGGTTAATAATAATAATACTATTTTATGGGAAAATTTTCAGCTGGAATTTTTGCCTATAAATATACTATTATAAACCCTATTTGCCTCAACCAAAAAAAAAGAAAACCCTAATTCTCTCAACCCCTTCCTCCTTCATTACTTCGATCTCTTGGTGGATACCGGTGGAGTGCTTCACACTTGAGGAGCAGCTGCTAGGGATCTCCGCTCATCATTCTTGGATCGCTTTTAAAGGTTAGTAATCGATCCCATATGTTTTATCCATGATTTGTATGCGATTAATATGGATTTTATATCAAGAAAATGTTATACCATGCTTCTGTGATGTATAAAATCCTACAATGGTATCAGAACTTAGGTTGTATGTATATAGATCTGTGATAAAATTTTCAGAATTTTCTGATCTTGTATGAGTTTATTATGATTTTTGCAAGTTATATCATAGATTAATTATGATTAATTAGAAATTGTTTCTCAAAATTGTTTTGACTGTAGATATGGGTTCTACAAGTGTTGTAGATCATCTGGGTATTTTTTTCATAATTTTCTGATGTGTGGATTAATTATTATGAATTTTTAAAGTTATTTTAATTAAAATTCGTAATAAAATATGTATATATGTGTAATCTGTTATATATATATATTGTATCCTGCTCAAATTCAAAAAGTATGTACTGATGTTGATGGGGTTGGCACGGCGTTCAATGGCGGCTGTTTATTAAAAAAAAACGGCTACTAGAAGACAGAAACGAGCGAAGGACCGCGCGGCTGGCTAGCGCGCATGAGGGTCACGCGCTCTTGTGTCACGCGCAGCGCGTGTGAGACACACGCGGTCAACTGGTCAGCGCTGACGCTGACATCATGCTGACGACATCAGATGACGTCACGCTGATGTCAGCTCAGCTGTTAGGGCGCGTGAGGCGCGTGTGCGCGTGGGGCGAGTGGCTGAGTGTCAGTTACGCGCCTGACGGCGCGTGTGCGCGTATTGGCGCGTCAGGTCCCTTCTTGAGGCGCGTGAGGGCGCGTAGGGAGTCCGTTTGGGGCGTGCTTGGTGTCGTTGGATTCATTTTTTTGAGACGCTTCTAATGGTATATCAAATTATTTTTTCTGAAATTATTTCGGACTGTTTATAGCTAACAGTAGTGTTTTAAAGCTGTTTTTAATTGTTTTAATTACTTTTAAATGCTTCATGTGATACATAGAGATGTATATTGCTTAGAGTAATATGCTACATGATTTAACATGCCTGCCTTTACGTTTATTCATGCTTATATATGTGATATATGCTTAATTTATCATGCGATGATAGATTTAGGTGAACTTAATTAACATAAGGCATATGTTAGACAATCTAGTATAGTGAAATTGTTTCATGACCTTAATATAAATATTATCAATACAATCATGAGATTCTTGTGTTTATGAAATACGTAATTAAATATGAATTTTCAATATTGAGAGAAAGGATGATTCTGTCAAAAACAGATTTTGATCTGTAAGAAAGGCATATTAAGTGATGCCTCTTGACAATGCTCCCCCGATTTGGAATCATCTGATTATCGATTATTGATTTGAAATATTTAATTTAAAAGGAAGAATATCTTTATAATATGATTATGATTGTAACATAATATGATCTTTCTAAAATTAAATAATATCAAGTAATAATTGGCCAATGACACAACGAGCTTGTGTCGGTCAAAGCCTTCCAACATGCTAGAAAGTAGTTCTTATTTTTAAATCATTGTCGTTTCGTGCTACAGCCGAGGGCTTTGATTTCGAAATAAGAAATACTTGTCTATTATATAGAGATGTGTACATTGAATTAGAATCTAAAGGTCGTTACGTGCTGCAGCCATGGGCCGTTAGAGACTGATTCAATTGTACGAAATGTTGGGTTAGACTTGACTTAGAATATTGAGTCTGTCGTGCTACAGCCGTGACTCAATTATTCAAGAGGCTAAAGTTTTATTAGGGAATAACATAAGATGTAATTGACAAGAGTTGTCTGCCTATTGAACGTCACATGACATTTTTTTGCTACAGCCGAGGTTGTGTGATGGAATGTAGGATCCCTATTCCCACTAGCATTATGGATGCTTAATTTTTCACTTAGGGGGTTGTATAAATTAGATAAACTAGTGGGAGCCACTTATGAATAAAGACCCGATTCATATAGTGTTTTGAAATGAAATTGAATATTTGCTAAGTGTTGTTATGTGTTCATCATTTACAGATTTACTATATACGTTATGTCTTCTACACTATCACTCCGGAGTATACTAGATGCTCACAAGTTGACTGGTCCTATTTTTGTTGACTGGCTTCGAAACTTGAGAATTGTTCTCAGGGTTGAGAAGCTGGAATATGTGCTTGACTCACCTAAGCCTACTGAACCTGCTAACGATGCACATAATGATGAACATGTTGTGTATCGTAAGTGGATAGATGATGCAAATGTTGCTCAATACATCATGCTAGCTTCTATGAACATTGAGCTACAGAAGCAGCATGAGCATATGGATGCTCACACTATCCTTATGCATCTACAAGAGTTGTATGATGTGGCAGGGAGGACAGCTCGATATGAGATATTGAAGGAGTTGTTCGGTTGTAAGATGTTTGAGGGATCATCTGTGAATGACCATGTACTTAAGATGATCAATTTGATTGAACGTCTTGGACAACTTGGTTTTGCCATGGATGGGGAGCTGAGCCAAGACTTGGTCTTGCAATCACTTCCGGGTTCGTTCTCGCAGTTTATTGTGAACTTTCACATGAATAAGCTGGATGTCAGCCTGCCTGAACTCCACAACATGTTGAAGGCTGCGGAATCGAATTTTCCCTCTAAGAAGAGCTCTGTTCTTCTAATTGGTGAAGGTTCCAATCCTAAGAAAAGAAAGAAGAACCTTTCCAAGAAGAAGAAAGTAGGTGAAAAAAGGCCTGTTCCACCAAAAGCTGAAGACCCCAAGATCAAAGCTGTTTGCTTCCACTGTAATAAGGTGGGGCACTGGAAGAGGAACTGCAAGGTTTACCTTGCAGAATTGAAGAAGAAAAAGAGTAGTGAGACTACCGCTTCTGTTTCAGGTATTTTCATGATTAAAGTGAATATGTCATTAAATCAAATTTCTACTTGGGTATTAGATACCGCCTGTGGTTCTCATATTTGCAATTCGTTGCAGGGACTAAAGAGAAGTAGGACTCTTGAGGAAGAGGAGGTGATTCTACGGATGGGAAATGGAGCAAGAGTTGCTACTGAAGCTGTAAGATCATTTCATTTATATATGCCTACGGGCAAGACTATTGTTTTAAATAATTGTTATTTTGTTCCCTCGATTGTGAGGAATATTATTTCTATTCCCATGTTAGACTTGGCTGGATTTTCGTTTGTTATTCAGAATAATAAATGCTCAATTCTTAGAGATAACATTCTTTATGGAAGTGGTATTTTAAATAATGGTCTGTATGTATGTGATGTAGAGCATAATTTACTACAAATTGAACATACTAATAAAAGAAAAAAGGATGATGAAAATCTCACTTTTTTGTGGCACTGCAGACTTGGTCATATTAGTGAAAATAGACTGCGGACATTGCATAAGAATGGGTTACTTGACCCCTTTGATTTTGAATCATATCCTACATGTGAGTCTTGTCTATTGGGTAAAATGACCAAATCTCTATTTAGTGGACATGGAGAAAGGGCTGCAGATTTGCTAGGATTGGTACACACATGTGTGTGTGGACCAATCTCTACGCAAGCCATGGGTGGATTTTCATACTTCATTACTTTCATAGATGATCGATCTAGATTCGGATATGTGTATTTGATGAAACACAAGTTTGAAGCCTTTGAAAAGTTCAAAGAATATAAGCATGAAGTAGAGAAATAAACCAAACATAGTATTATAACTCTTCGATCAGATCGAGGTGGTGAATACTTGAATGGAGAGTTTCTAGATTATCTCAAAGAAAATGGTATAGTCTCCCATTGGACTCCTCCATATACTCCACAGTTGAATGGGGTATCTGAAAGGAGAAATCGAACTTTGTTAGACATGGTTCGGTCCATGATGAGCTATGTGAATCTTCCATTATTCCTGTGGGGTTATGCATTGGAAACCTCAGCATATTTACTGAATAAGGTGCCTTCCAAATCTGTTTCTCAAACTCCATATGAGATATGGAAAGAAAGGAAACCGAATCTTAAACACGTTAAGATTTAGGGATGTCCAACTTATGTCAAGAAAGTTGACCCAGATAAGCTGGAATCTCGATCCGTAAAATGTAATTTTGTGGGATATCTTAAAGAGACTTTAGGGTATTACTTTTACACCGATCATAGGGTGTTTGTCTCCAGACATGCTACCTTCTTGGAAAAGCAGTTTATCCTTGAAGGAAACAGTGGGAGCAAAATTGAACTTGATGAAGTTCAAGAAGCACAAACTACTACGGTTCAACTGGAAACACCTATTCAGACTGAACAACCTTCTGTGGAACATCCCATTCATAGGTCAGGGAGAGTGTTTCGCCAACCTGAGAGGTATTATGGCTTTGTCATTGAGAATGACAATGAGTTGTCAATCATTGATGATGACGACCCTATGACCTATAATAAGGCTATGAGTAGTGTTGACTCAGAGAAATGGGATAGTGCCATGAAATCCGAAATGGAATCTATGTATACCAACCAAGTATGGACTTTGGTTGAAGCACCTGAGGGTGTGAAGCCTATTGAGTGCAAATGGGTATACAAAAGAAAGATTGGAGCAGATGGCCAGGTGGAGACCTATAAGGCCAGGCTCGTGGCAAAAGGATTCAGACAAAGGCAAGGTATTGACTTTGATGAAACTTTTTCGCCTGTAGCCCTGTTAAAATCAATTCGGATTTTGCTTGCGATTGCTGCTTACTACGACTATGAGAGCTGAAAAATGGACATGAAAATGGCCTTCCTCAATGGGAAAATTGAAGAGGAAGTGTATATGACACAGCCAGAGGGTTTTCTTTCGAAGGGAAATGAACACCTAGTGTGTAAGCTGCTGTGAACCATATATGGTTTAAAGCAAGTTTATTGTAGATGGAACATCCATTTTGATGAGACAATCAAAGAGTTTGGTTTTATCATAAACATAGATGAACCATGTGTCTACAAGAAGGTTAGTGGGAGTGTGGTAACATTGCTTGTATTGTATGTGGATGACATACTTCTTATAGGAAATGATATACCGATGCTGCAATCAGTCAAAGTGTGGCTATCGAAGAACTTCACTATGAAGGACTTGGGAGAAGCATCCTACATTCTCGGTATGAAGATCTATAGAGATAGATCTAGAAGAATGATAGGTCTTACCCAGGGTACATACATCCCGAAAGTGCTTAAAAGGTTTAGCATGGAAAACTCCAAAAGCAGTCTCATATCGATGAGCCATGGAGTGTCCCTTTCCGGAAAAATATCTCCTAAGACACCTGAGGAAAGAGAGCGTATGAGTAAGATTCCTTATGCTTCAGCAATAGGATCTATCATGTACGCGATGTTATATACTAGGCCTGATGTTGCTTATTCAATTAGTGTGACGAGCAGATATCAGTCTGATCCAGGTGAAGACCACTGGAAAGCAGTGAAAAACGTCCTTAAGTACTTGCGAAGGACTAGGGATATTTTTCTTGTGTTTGGTGGTGAATCTGAGTTGAAAATAGAGGGTTATACTGACTCTAGTTTTCAATCAGAAAGCGGTGATAGCAAATCTATGTCAGGGTACGTGTTACTCTGAATGGTGGTGCGATTAGTTGGAAGAGTTCCAAACAGTCTACAACGGTTGACTCCACAGCGGAAGCAGAATATATAGCTGCAACTGAGGCTGCAAAAGAAGCCGTTTGGATGAGGAAATTTGTTTCTGAGTTGGGAGTTGTTCCTAGCATTGAGGAGCCTATTGTGTTGTATTGTGATAACAACGCAGCAATAGCACAAGCTAAGGAACCAAGATCTCATAAGAATTCCAAGCATGTCCTGCGGCGCTTTCATCTGATTAGGGAGATTGTTGAAAGAGGAGATGTCAACGTCAAGAGAGTTGACACACATAACAATATAACAGACCCTTTAACAAAGCCACTTTCTCAAAGTCACTTTGATCGTCATAAAGACAAGATGGGTATTATATACCAGAGTGATTGGATTTAGTATAATTGGGAGATTGAAAGAGATGTGTCCTAAGTCCAATCATGTATGATGATTTAGGAATAACTTTTATGTAATCTGTTTTAATTTCATTGATATTAATAAAAGACTTGTTTTGTTTTTATTGCGGGCTTTATCTATTTAAGTGTTTAAATAAGATATACCATAGTTTAGAGTAAAGGTTTTTATGGATTATGATGAGATCATAATAATGAGACCTAAAAGATGATAACTCTGAATTTAAATAGTTCCTGGTCATAGGATTACTAACTGGTAATTAGTAATCCACAAAGATTGGTGCATACTATGTTTGTTTCATTATGAAGGATGTCTGTTCTCATGAACATTTGTGTGGTGACACTATAGCTAGTATGTAGGTGCTTATTATAGAATAAGTTCACTGAACATGACTCACACAGCTGAACAACTGATGGAGTTCACTCACATGTCAGCAGATGTTCATATAGTGATAGTTGTACAAGTATCCTTAGACTTGAGGTCATCATAGTCATCTTGTGTATACTGAACTATACTTTGGTTTAGTTCTTAGTCTCCAGGGATAATAATAAGGGCTCTACTGGGTGTAGGAATTTGTACACGAAGATAGTGTATGATCAATAAAGGATCTACCCCTTCTAGTGAAGAAAGAGAATGTTCAATACTGATCCACTTATGCTAGTTCAGGAATCTTTGGCCAGAATGAATGAAATTAGAAGGGAGTTTCTAATTCACATTAATTAGAACTAAGCATAGTGAATGGGAAAGCATATGATTAAATAAGATGGGCTTGACAAGAGTTCCATGCCTTGTATTTAATCGTGACATTGCAGGGTAGAAGGAATTGATTGTACGGTAACTATTCACTGAATAGGTTCTTGGTATTCTAAGCAGTAAATTCGTATTATTCGGATAGTTACGATATGCTGAGAAGTATCCCTCACGATGTAGAATAAATATGATTAATTTATTAATTAATCATATTTAATGAATTAGAGAATTTATATAAATAATGATAAAATAGTTTTATTATTATTTATTTCTACTACCGGCTTAATATTGAACCTACAGGGTCACACCATAAAAGAGAATGATTTAATGGTGGGGGAATTAATTAATAATGGCTGATAATTATTTATTTGTGAAATAAATAATTAATTAGCAAATTTAATAATTGATTAAATGAGATTTAATTAATTATAAATTAATTAAGAAAAAGTTCTTAATATTATTAATTAAGAATTTAACTTTTGGAAATTAAATCAAGTGAGAGAATTATTTTCTAAAGTATTTGGAAAAAGGATTAATGATTAAAAGGTGTTTTAATTATTAGTTAATTGGTTAATGAGAATAATCAATTAAAGGGTTAATAATAATAATAATAATATTTTATGGGAAAATTTTCAGCTGAAATTTTTGCCTATAAATATACTATTATAAACCCTATTTGCCTCAACCAAAAAAAAAGAAAACCCTAATTCTCTCAACCCCTTCCTCCTTCATTACTTCGATCTCTTGGTGGATACCGGTGGAGTGCTTCACACTTGAGGAGCAGCTGCTAGGGATCTCCGCTCATCATTTTTGGATTGCTTTTAAAGGTTAGTAATCAATCCCATATGTTTTATCCATGATTTGTATGCGATTAATATGGATTTTATATCAAGAAAATGTTATACCATGCTTCTCTGATGTATAAAATCTTACATTAACTACAACTTACAGTCCTTATAGCTTTACCAACATCACTGGATCAATCTGAATCCATAATGATTCTTAACAAAATCTTTTACCAGCTTATCTTCAGCTTTTCTCAGAACTTCAACTAACCGTGCTTTGACCTGCATTAGTTCTTCATCTTTATTGTCACCAATTTGATAAATGGATGTTCTGAGAGCTTGAATTGATGTTCTTTCAAGTCCATCACCAAGTCTGGTAACTTTATGATGTGAAGAGTTTTCATTATAACATTAACATCTTCCTTTCATAATAACTTCCACCTTAGCAGAGTTCTTCAGCAAAGGAATTTCTCTTTCATCATCTTCAGTAATCATTGGTATATACTGAGAAGCCTTTGTACCAGAGATTCTGAGAACATCTCTTACAGCCTTCAAAATGTATTCTGACCATCTTCTTGTAATATCATATTTTACTTCCAGAAGATAGTGAATAAGTTGAAGCTCTCTGATAGACTTCTTTAGCAAATCAGTATCAGCTAGTCTGTAGATTCTTCCATCATTGAGAAATAAGATCAATTTCTCTTTTAGATTTTCCTTATCATGAGCATCTATCACAATTTGAGCAGATAGTACTTTGTCAAGGTGCTTTTGTTTGATTTGTTTATATGGAATGTCTGTCAACATGAAAGGATCTCTTAGAGTAACTTCTACTCCTGTTTGTATCTTCTCTTCATCAGAACCTATTCCAGCTCTATCTCTAGGTTGCTTGGCTCTCAACCGAAATTTTACGAGTTGATTAATCATAAGATTGGATTTTGGTTCAACTAGAGTAGCTTTCTTCCATAACAGCTTCTTCTTATCAGCAATTGTCATCTTTTTCAAATCAACTTGAGCAATGCCAGTAGTTGATGTCTTGATAGCTTGATCAGAATTTGATGTTTCTTTTATAAGTTGTTGTTCTTCATTCTGAACAACTTGAGCAGTGTCAGAGGTTATTTTAGATTCTTCAATTAACTTTCTTCTTTTCATGATTTGAACAGTTTCATCTTCTATCAAATCATCATCATGTATTGTAGCTTGATAGACTAAAACGAAAGAAATTATCCTTTTCTGAATCTTTAAAGGTTCACCAACCTTTTCTTTTCCCTTTGACTTAGGATCAATCTCAATTTGTGATCTAGTCTTGGACTTTGAAGCCTCAGAATTTGACTTCTCCTTGATCACAATGCCTTTTTCCTTAGGCCTTGGAGGTTTCTTTGCATCAGAAGCTTTAGACTTTAGATTTGTCTTCTCAGCTGCAAATCTAGCTTCTTCCTCCTTGAGAGTTTCAAAATCTATTCCTGGATTTTGTTTCAAAAATAATCTTCTAGCTATCTCCTTATCAAGTGTCTGGATTTTAGGATCTTTGTAATAAACAGTAATCTGCTTCCCCTTTAGCTTCAGAGTTTGTAAAAACTTCTAAGAGTCTTTAGATCCTGGCTGAATCAGGATATCAGAACTTGACATCAGACTTTGCTTATCAGAACTTGACTTCAGACTTTTAGCATTCACAGCATCAGAACTTGACTTGTTCTGTGTAGAAGATTTTCCTTGAACTTTTCCTTGACCTCTGCTCTTATCAGAGTTTCCCTAGTCATCACCTTTGTCATCCTTCTTCTTCAGTATTTCAGTAGGTGAGCATTTGGACTTAACTACCTTCTCCCCCTTTTTGGCATCTGATAGGGTAGGGTTGCATTAATTACACATGTTTTGGGCTACATGGCCCAATAAGAAGATGTATGGCATTCAGACCAAAAAGGGTTACATTGATCAGGCCTGATGGGACAAAGAAGGCCCAAAACCCTGAATATTAATTAATTTCGTAATTAATTAATAAGGGGGAAAACAGCTATTAAGATAAGTCCTAATGGGGATATAAATCCTTGTAGATTGGCCTCCAAGGAACCTCATGGGATAAGGAATCAACTTCCTACTTCCTAGGACTCCAAAGTCCATTCCAATTCTGAGAGTAGACAACCAAGTCTCCTAACCCAAGTCCAATTTAAGGACTCCCAAAATCTATATAAGGGGCCTCACCCCACAAATCAGAACTACGTTTTTTGACTTGATCCTTGGAAATCAGCAAGGTACGTAGGCATCTTGTTAAGGCAGATCGAGTCACGAAACACAAGAGCAGTCAAATCGAGCCTCGAAGCTCACGTTCCTTAGTAGTAGATACGATAATTATTATACCTTAGTTTTTGATCCATAATATTTGGTACCATCTGTGGGAAAGCACAACAACAACCATGGCGAGAACATGGAGAACAAGCAGCGTCCTTGAAGGAGGAACACCCGCGGGGACAACCCAAATGATTTCGTCAACCGTGGAGGTGCCTCTGCATTCAACCTATGCCGTCACCTAAGGAGGAGCCTAGGTAGGGGCAACTGAACCTCAACCTCAAGGGACGATTCCCCCGGCTCCTCAAGGTACGAATCCCCAACTTCAACAACTATATACACCTGTGAATTCTCGACCCATTGGGTACGAGTATTCAACTGTTGTAACCACTAACCCCCCTTATGGGATGCCCCTTTACCCTGAGTTTGGAGGAAGTGGACATGATGGACGGAGTGAAGCACGGGGGCAAACACCCCCTACATACAAGGTTTGGCTCCTATCCCGGAGGATCAGGAATTTTCTGGTCCTTATACTGAGAGAGATTCTGAATCTTCGGATGATGAAGTGGCCCCAAGAAGGAGACGTGTTGGCAAAAAGCCGATGGCTGATGGTAATTAACGCCCTAGGAGCACCCGAGGGGTGAATCCCCAAGAAGTGCAGGAGAGAATCAAGGCCCATGAGGCTGAGATTCAAAGGCTGAAGCGTGACTTGGAGGCACACCAGGTTCTCAGGCCCCGATTACCACCTAGGGGGAGAAATCCTCCCCCAATCATAGACCTGGATGGTCCGACACGAAGAAGGGCTGTAGTCCCAAGAGCTGACCCAAGCAATCTTCTTCCCCTTGGAGATCCTGATGATCCTACTCCACCATTCACTGAAGAGATAATGAATGCCCATATCTCAAGAAAGTTCAAGATGCCCGCTATCAAAGCTTATGATGGCACGGGAGATCCCGCTAATCATGTCAGGACATCTCCAATGCACTGTTGTTGCAGCCCGTGAACGACGCTATTAAGTGTCGATCCTTCCCTCAAACCAAAGATGGTATAGTCGTTTGCCCCCGAACTCTATTGGGTCCTTCAGAGAATTAAGTCAGGCTTTTATTAAGCAGTCCATCAGTGGAAGAGTGCATGAGAAAATTTCAGCATCCCTCATGAGCATTGTGTAGGGAGCGAAGAAATTCTTGAGAGACTACCTGAATCGTTTCATGAAGGAAGCTTTAAAAGACCCGGACCTTAATGACAAGGTAGCCATGATAGCACTACAACAGGGAATTAGGGATGAGTTCTTCAAGATGTCCTTGGCCAAGTGCCCCCCTGAGAGCATGTTGCAGCTCCAAGATAGGGTCGGGAAGTACATCAAGGTGGAAGAGAGCATGAGGAAGATCGTAGTGAGCAACGAGCCCGCTGGAGGCAAGAAGCGGAAAACTGATTTGGAGTATACTGTTAAGGACAAGTATCATAGAACTGAGCAAAACCCTGATTCAACCCCTAAGAAGGGAGGACCTGGACAAATATTCGCTGAATACGCTAAGTTGAACGCTCCTAGAAGCCAGACCTTGATGGAAATCGAGAAAGACCAAGATATTCGTTGGCCTAAACCCTTGAAGGCAGATCCAACCAAGCTAGACAAGAGCAAATATTGTAGATTTCACAAAGATGTTGGTCATGACACCGATGAGTGTAGGCAACTGAAAGATGAAATAGAGTTCCTCATTCGGAAAGAAAGATTGAACAAGTACACTAGGGAAGGAAGAGATAGGAATAACAATGGGAGAAAGAACTTCGAAGATCGTAGGAGGAACCAAGACGATCAGGGCGGAATCCCCAACCTAGGGGACCGGTGATAAATACAATCTTCGGAGGACCACGACCCCGAGGACCTGTGATAAAAATGATTTTTGGAGGACCGACTGCTGCTGGATTATCCAAGAAATCCAGGAAAGCTTATGCCAGGGAGGTTATTGTTAGGAATATATGTATTAGTTTGATGATAAGTTAAACAAAACACTTAAGTAGAAATCTAGTGTTTGTAGCCTCAACGGATAAGACCATTTTGGCTATCCGTTGAAGGAGTAGCTTTACTTAGAAATAAGTTTAGTATTGTAGCACATTTCATTCTCTGTATTTAAGTTGTAATTCTTAGATGTTGTGGGAAATTATCAGTCATGTTGACTACTAGTGGATATGCAAATAGGAGGGCTAATTGTAAATATTTCATGCCTTATAATTTTGTATAAGTGAAGTAGTATCAACTGATATTAAAGGCCTTCAACGGATGAGAAACAAAGCTTTAACGGATGTCTCTAAAGCTTCAATGGATAACATCCATCAACGGATGAGTGCTTCAACGGATAAAGCTTCAACCGTTAATGCATCAACGGATAAAGCTTCAACGGATAAAGTCATCAACGGATGAAAGCTTCAATGGATGCTTAGTTCAATAGCAGTTGATAGTGATAATTCATAAGCTAACAGAGGCACATGGGTTGACAGAGACAAACTAGAATGTGGCAGCCTCTAGGAGGAATCAAGAAAATGCAGCATTTCCATTCTGGTGCAAACAAGGAAGTATTCAAAGATTCACAGCTAAACCTAAATTGCATTGGATAGAGAAATGAAGAAGTAACATGTGAAGAACCTTTTAATTGTATTATACAGTTTTGTCTTCACTTGTAAACTTGGTGATATATAAACCAAGTAGCAGCTAGTAATTAGGTAGTGAATTTTCCAGAGCTGTTTAGAAAAATCCAGAGAGAAAATCATCTAGTTTGTACTAGGACGCAGCTGTAATTTAATTATTTAAATCACATATTTTCTGAAATAACACATCTCTGGTGGAACAACAAATCCACCAGAAAAGTTTTTAAGTCTGTTGTGTTCTTTACATTTGTGTTTAAATATATATCTGTCTGCATTAGCTCTATGAAATTCACACACACTTGTTCATCAAAACACATAGCCTAGAAACTGCTCAAAACTTGAAAAAGTTTTGAGATTTACATTCAACCCCCCTTCTGTAAATCTCATTGTTAGTTCACTTGGTATAACAATTGGTATCAAAGCAAGCTCTTAACATACAAAGAGTTTAAAGATCTATTCTGCTAACATCATGAGTAAGAAGGATATTGGTGTAAAGATTCCAATCCTGGAAAGAGATAACTATCATCAGTGAAAAGTGAAGATGCATTTACATATTCTCTCTCAAGATGAAAGCTACATCAACTGCATTGAAAATGGTCCTCACATCCCTCACAAGGTGGCCACAGCTGCTACTGCAACAATTGCTGTTGGACAGTCTATTCCCAAGCCAAAAGCAGAATGGACTGTTGAAGATATTGAAGAGGCGCACAAGGACAAGAAAGCCATGAACATTCTGTTTAATGGCCTAGATCAAGATATGTTTGACAATGTCATTGACAACCAAACTACTAAGGAAATTTGGGATACTGTGCAACTTATCTGTGAAGGTACTGAGCAAGTTAGAGAAAATAAAATGCAGCTTCTCATTCAACAGTATGAATATTTTCATTTTGAAGAAGGAGAATCATTGAATGATACCTTCAACAGATTTCAGAAACTGTTGAATGGATTGAAGCTGTATGGAAGAGTGTACCAAGTCAAGGACTCCAATTTAAAATTTCTGAGGTCTCTACCAAAGGAATGGAAGCCTATGACTGTTTCTCTAAGAAATTCTCAAGATTATAAGGACTTCACACTTGAAAGATTATATGGGATTTTGAAGACCTATGAACTTGAGATGGAACAAGATGAGCTGTTGGAAAAGGGAAAGAGAAAAGGAGGATCAGTTGCACTTGTAGCTGACAATGAGAAGATTGAAGCCAGGAATGAGGAAAAGACAATGCCAAGTCTCAAAATTGGCACAAGCAAATCAGAATCAAGCAAGGGAAAGGAGCAAGTAGCTGAGGATGAAGACAATTCCAGTCAAGATGACTCTGATGATGTTGATGAACATCTGGCTTTTCTGTCCAGGAGGTTTGCAAAGATTAAATTCAAGAAAAATACAAAATTCACTAAGTCAAACAAAAACATGGTGGATAAATCCAAGTTCAAATGTTATAACTGTGGCACTAGTGGACACTTTGCAAATGAGTGTAGGAAGCCAACCTCTGATAAGAAGAAATTTGAGCAAGTTGATTACAAAAAGAAGTATTTTGATTTGCTCAAACAAAAGGAAAGAGCTTTTCTCACTCAAGATGATTGGGCAGCAGATGGAGCCAATGAAGATGATGATATGGAATATGTCAACCTAGCCCTGATGGCTAATTCTGATGAAAATGAATCTAGTTCATCAAGCAACTAATTACTACTGATCTCTCTCAGCTTTCTAAGATTGAATGCAATGAAGCCATAAATGATATGTCCAATGAATTATATCATTTGCATGTTTCCCTTAAATCACTAGCTAAAGAAAACACAAGAATCAAAGAGAATAATTTATTTTTAAGTGATAGGAATGCTGTGTTAGAGAATCAGGTATTTGAGCTTGAAAAGATTAAAATTAAATGCTTGATTGTTGAGAGTGAACTAGAAGAAGCTGTTAAGAAAGTAGAAATTCTTTCTAAACAGTTAGAAAGTGAGCAAGAGGTAATCAAGGCCTGGAAAACATCTAGGGATGTTAGTGCTCAGATTGTCAAGGTTCAGGGAATTGAATCATTCTGTGAGAATGCCTAGAAGAAAAACAAAAAGGAGTTAGAATTAATTGATGGATTATCAATGGATGTGGAATCAACGGATGATGAAAGTTATTCGTTGAAGGAAGAAAAAGAGCACTCGTTGAAGGCTCATCAATTAAAACAGGAAAGTGATTCTAAAAAGAAAAATCTCAATAAGAAGGGTGGTTCAACTTTCAAGAACTTTGTCAAAGAAGGAGCCAGCACATCCAAAGATGCCAGTAAGGTGAATATAGGACACATGACTTTAGATCAGTTGAAAAATAGGCTTAAATTGGTTGAGGGTAAAAAGGAAACTAAAAGAAAATCTAATAGAAATGGGAAGGTAGGGATTAATAAACATAACAATTACACACCTGATAAGTATGCTCCTAGAAAAAGCCGTGTGCATTGTAAAAGTGTTAATCATCTATCTGATAACTGCAAATCTGTTAAGAATGCTCCCATGCCTTTAACTCTCTCCATGCCTAACATGTCTATGTCACCTCTGCATGCTATGCCTGTTATGTCTCATCAGAATCCTCATGCACATTTTGCAAACATGCCATATGTTAATAATCCTTATTTTACTGCATTCAGTATGCCTCAGATGCCATACAACATGCCTATATGGAATAATATGTTTGCACAATCTATGCCTTATCAAATTCAATCAAATGTGCTAAATGATTCTGTGACTAACCCTACACTTCAACCAACTACATCTGAGACCAAGGTTGACCCAAAGTTACCTTAGTCAAAAGATGCAGGAGGAATGAAGTCTAGGAAAAAGACTAACAAGGCTGGACGCAAGGAAACTGTGGTACCAAAATCAACTTGATTGATTTTGTTGTGTGCAGGGAAAAAGAAGGAATTTATGGTACTTGGACAGTGGCTATTCAAGACACATGACAGGAGATTTCACCCTGCTCACAGAGTTAAAGGAGAGAGTTGGCCCTAGCATAACCTTTGGAGATTACAACAAAGGGTTCACTATGGGATATGGCTTGATTTCAAAAGAAAATGTCATCATTGATGAAGTTGCATTAGTTGATGGTCTCAAACACAATCTATTGAGCATCAGTCAACTATTTGACAGAGGGAATACTGTTTCCTTCAATTCTGAAGCCTGCGTTGTCACAAGAAAGAAGGACAACAAAGTGGTTCTAACTGGAGTTAGAAAAGGGAATGTGTACTTAGCTGACTTCAACTCTACAGATTCATAATCAATTACTTGTCTTCTCAGCAAAGCAAGTCTAGATGAAAGTTGGCTATGGCACAAGAAGTTGTCCCATTTGAATTTCAAGACAATGAATGATCTAGTCAAAAAGGACTTAGTTAGAGGAATCCCTCTAGTGGAATTCACAAGGGATGGACTGTGTGATGCTTGTCAGAAAGGAAAGCAAAAGAAAGCATCATTCAGTAAGAAGCTTGAATCAGCAATTGATGAACCATTACAACTGCTACACATGGATCTTTTTGGACCAGTCAATGTATTGTCAATTTCAAGGAAAAGATATTGCCTAGTGATTGTAGATGATTTCTCAAAGTTTTAATGGACTTACTTTCTTGGATCAAAGGATGAAGCTAGTGAAATCATTATCAATCATATCAAGCAAGTCAGCAATCATCCAGATTTCAAAGTAAGGAATATTAGGAGTGACAATGGAACTGAGTTCAAGAATTCAGCCATGAAGTTGTTCTGTGAAGAAAATGGGATCATGCATGAGTTCTCAGCTCCAAGGACTCCACAACAAAATGGTGTGGTGGAAAGGAAGAACAGATCACTAATTGAAGCTGGAAGAACAATGCTTGAAGAGTCAAAACTCCCAACATACTTTTGGGCTGAGGCTGTTAACTGTGCATGTTACACTCAGAATATTTCTCTAATTAATCAGGAAAAAGGCATGACTCTCTATCAACTGTTCAAGAGAAGAAAACCAACTTTAAACTTTCTGCATGTCTTTGGTTGCAAATGCTACATTCTAAGGAATCAACCTGATCACAAAGGGAAATTTGATGCAATGGCTGATGAAGGAATATTTGTTGGTTATTCTGCTGGAAAATCATATAGGGTCTACAATCTAAGAACCAACATTGTCATGGAATCTGTGCATGTTGTGTTTGATGATAAAAAGATTGATGGACTAACAGATGAGGGACATCATGAAGGACTCAAATTTGACAATATTGAGATATATTGTGATGATAATGAAGATGGGAATGATGGAGAAGGCACCTCAAAAAGAATTCAAAATCTGCCTTTGGATAATGCACCATAGGAACTGGACTTCTTCTTTTTCCGTCGGCAACAAAAAGTCTGCATCCGTTGAAAGTCATATTTCAGCTTCCGTTGATAGAAGCAATGCAGCATCCGTTGAAAGACAAAGTGCATCATCCGTTAAAGTTCATAATGAAGCATCCGTTGATCACAGTCTGTCAACGGATAATCATTCCACTTCATCAGTTGATAGAACTCCCAATTCCTTTCAAAGGATCAGCAACTCAGGGGGAGTTTCAACCAATCAATACTCTATCTCACATCATGATAATACTGAGGCAACCTCATCTAGAGCTAATCTACCACCTCAAAGGAAATGGATCAAGAATCACCCTTTTGAACTGATCATTGGTGATGCTACATCTAAAGTGCAAACTAGAAGGGCTACTCAAGATGAATGTCTGTATAGTAGCTTTCTATCACAGGAGGAACCTAAGAGAGTGGAAGAAGCTCTATTGGATCCAGATTGGATTTTAGCAATGCAAGAGGAGCTAAACCAATATGAAAAGAACAAAGTATGGAAGGCTAGTACCCAAGCCAAGGAACAAGAGTTCTATTGACACAAAATGGGTATTCAGAAACAAGATGGATGAAAATGGCATTGTCATAAGGAATAAAGCCAGATTGGTTGCTAAAGGCTATTCTCAACAAGAAGGAATAGATTTTGATGAGACATTTTCTCCAGTTGCCAGACTTGAAGCCATCAGAATCTTTCTAGCCTATGCAGCCCATGCCAATTTCAAGGTCTATCAAATGGATGTCAAGAGTGCATTTCTGAATGGGGAATTGGAGGAAGAAGTTTATGTAAGCCAACCTCCAGGATTTGAAGATCCAAATTTTCCAGATTATGTGTATTATCTGTTGAAAGCACTCTATGGACTAAAGCAAGCACCTAGAGCCTGGTATGAGACTTTGTCAAAATTTCTTCTAGATAATCACTTCACAAGAGGTACTGTTGACAAAACTCTTTTCTTTAGAAATGTTAATGGCTCTACAATACTTGTTCAAATTTATGTAGATGATATTAGATTTGGTTCTACAGATGATAAGCTTTGTAAAAAGTTTGCTAAGTTAATGCAAAGTAAATATGAAATGAGCATGATGGGAGAGCTAACTTATTTTCTTGGTTTACAAGTTAAACAAGTTAGTGGTGGAATTTTCATTAGTCAAACTAAATATATTTATGATCTTTTAAAGAAGTTTGACTTAATGGATTGTTCATCTGCAAAAACTCCCATGACCACTGCCACCAAGCTTGAATTAAACAAGGCTGAAAAGTCTATAGACATTTCAAGTTATAGAGGCATGGTTGGCTCACTTTTATATTTAACTGCTAGTAGACCTGATATAATGTTTTCTACATATCTCTGTGCTAGATTTTAAGCTGACCCTAAAGAGTCTCACTTAGTGGCTATTAAAAGGATTTTCAGATATCTCAAAGGGACTCCAAATCTAGGAATTTGGTACCCTAGAGAGTCTGGTTTTGATCTAATTGGCTACTCAGATGCAGATTATGCAGGTTGCAAAATAGACAGGAAAAGCACAACTGGCACCCGTCAATTTCTAGGGAATAAGCTTGTGTCATGGTTCAGCAAGAAGCAAAATTCTATTTCAACATCAACAGCTGAAGCTGAGTACATTGCTGCTGGTAGTTGCTGTGCACAGATATTGTGGATGACAAAATTCCTATATTATGTGACAACACAAGTGCCATTGCCATTACTGAAAATCCAGTGCAGCACTCAAGAACCAAGCACATTGACATCAAATACCACTTCATAAGGGAACATGTGATGAAAGGTACAGTGGAACTTCATTTTGTTCCAAGTGAAAAGCAGATTGCAGACATATTTACCAAGCCACTTGATGAATCAACATTCAGAAGATTAGTAAGTGAGCTAGGTATGCTTAATTATTCATAAATTCATATTCTCATTATAATCTGCTTAGAAGCCTGAAATGAATTTGTGGCAAGAACAAAGTTGGCTTTAAGTAAAGTTTATTCTATCAATGGATATTCCCTATCCGTTGAAAGCCAAAATTGTTCTATCAAAGGATGTTCATTATCCGTTGAAAGACAAATACATTTCTGGTATTTTATCCTTCAATGGATAAAAACAGTGTTAATCTTCAACATATAACTATTTACCTCATCCGTTGAAGTGTCACATCAGTTACTTTAAGTGAGTCACAACTGTTGATTCGTTTACTTAACCGTTGATACATATATACACAGTCGTATGTATTTATATTAAAGGCAGTTTTCAGAATTTCTACAGTTTTTTTTATTCTCAAACGGCTGTAATTTACTTAAAAGTATCATTTAATCATTTTATTTATGTTTTAATTCGAGAAAGTATAAAAGCCCATTGAATTCTTATTTTCACTTTACGCTTTCTTGCAATTTTTACTCTTCTTCTCTCCCAAAACTCTCAATCTTTTCTCTGCAACCTCTACTCACAACAATGGCACCAGTAGTCAAGATTATGTCTCAATTTGGCTTTGTTTATGAAAAGAACAATTTCGTAGCCTTAGTGGAAAAGAATGAAGCCCACTCAAATTATCACAAGATGATGGACTTCTTCAAGAATTGCAAACTAAGCTATGCAATACTGGAAGCCCCAACCATTTATTGTGAGGTAATTGAGGAGATTTGGACAACTGCAGAGTTCAACTCCACAGATATGACCATTGCTTTCTCTCTCAAAGGTAAGGATTACTGTATTAACGGTGATGATATACAGTCTTGCTTTAAGCTACCTGAGAATAATGCCATGACACCACACACTGATAATGATGTATCTACTATGTTAGATTCCATAGGCTATTCTTTTGATTCTGCTAGTTTAGGGAGCATTAGAAGAAAGGGCCTTAGGAAAGAATGGAGTTTTCTTGGAGATGCCTTTATCAAGGTTTTCTCTGGGAAGATTAGCAATTTTGATGCCATAACTTCATCTCTTGTTAATATGCTCTATATGCTAGTTTCTGATAGGTACTTTAATTTTAGCAACTATGTCATGCTAAAATTAGGTTCCAGGTTAGGTAACAAAGCTAAGAGACCTTATAACATCTACTATGCTAGATTCTTTATGTTATTGGCTAACCATGTTGCTGAAGGTTTGGTCATAACTAATGAGAGCAATAAACTGAAATGCTGGGCACAAGAGAAAAGGGTCCTTGCAGACCTTATGAGAATTAACCTCAACAGCTAGGTACCATTGGTATATTTGCCAATAATGAATGCACCTCAGGTAAGTGAGGTAAATACTTCTGCAACTCCTACTTCTTCCAACCCCATTGTTTCTTTGCCTTCTAGTGTGGCAATGGAATCTGTGTCTTTGTCCCAACAGATTCTTACCAAAGCCACCAAAGCTAAAATTCCAAAACACAAGTCAAAGAAAACCACCTCTGTTGTTTCTCAAAAGACAACAGTTGTAACAACTACCATAAACCCTGAAGGGAGTGAACAGGGTGTGAGTGGTGAGGGGAGGGGTGAACATCAAGAAACCCCCCAGGATAAGGTGGGAGAGGTGAGTGGTACCCTAGACAGCCAAGCCACAGTTTCTCAAAAGACTGTGGTGGTTCAAAAGGAGTCAAACACATCCCTAGTTGCATCCTCCCAAAAGGATGCAGCTATTGAAAATAGTCCCCAACCAGGGACACAGAACAAAAGAGGGAGGGACATTAAAGCCACACATTCACCTATCAAAGCCTTTTCAAGAAGAAAGAAGGCTAAAACCCTAGTTTCCACACAGGGGGCACACACTGCACATATACATCCACCTGTATCTTTGCCTTCTCAAATTCAGCTTGATGTGGCTCCAGCAAATGTGGAGTCACAATCCCATTCTCTCATAATAGACACACATCAATCACCAAATTCTCCATCACCATCTCTGGATGTGGATATGAGATTCACATCAATTCCTGATTCTCCCTCTTTAAAACTCAGGGAGGAGCCCCACTCAAATCCTGGTGATCATCATCTTTTAGATGATTCGTTGGATCATCAGCCAATTCTTTCAGACTTAGTTGAAGAATCTGTGTCACCCCACTTAAAATCAATTCATACAGATTCAACAATTATGTCACTTTCAATATCTACATCTTTTCCTTCTTCAACGGATATCTTTCATCCGTTGACAAGTGGTTGTTATTCGACGGATAAGCTTAACAGCAGTTATCCGTTGATATCATCAGTTTCCACTTCAACGGATACTCCCTATCCGTTGATGGTCTCTACACATATAACTGAATCAATTCCAAGTGTAGAAGACATGGTTACTGTACAATCACTTCTAGGATTGAGGGAAGGGAGTGATAATTTGAGTGAGAGGCTGGGTTGCTCCCAGACAAAAGGAGAGGTTGAGAGTCAAAATTTGCATGCTATTTCTTCCAGCATGGCAAAAGTGAGTGAGGGGAGTGCCACCTTAGTAGGTGAGGGTGAGGGTGTGAGGGTGTGTGTGAGCCAGGGGGAGCCCCTGATGCAAGAATATAGAGAAAATGAGAGAAAAGCAGGTACAGAAGCTATAAGGATGGATCCAGCCATTGCTAGTGAGTCAATGATTGTGGATGATGCTGAAAAGGGAAGACAATTTCAGCAACATTACAAAGTTGAAATTGATAACATTTCCTTGGATGCTGACACTTTTACTCATCCTGTTTCAGCCTATCAACTGTTGGCTACTCAGGGCAATGTGGAGGCATAGCAGACTTTGAACATAGTGCACACTTCAGAATCTCTTCAAAGAGATAAAGCTGATGTTAATAGGATGCCTTCTCAAGCTCGTGAGCCATCTGAAGAATTTGAAGTAAATTCTAATGATGATGACTCTAATTCTTTGGATGGGAGCATGAACTTAGGGGGATATGCAGGCCCAAGTTCTGTTCCAAATCTACCTGAATGGGCATGGACAAAGAAATCTACACCAGGAAAGTTTGGTGTAGCTTTGGTCAAGCAAGTTATGGCTATTCAAAAAGCCCTTCAGGAGACTACAGATGTTGGTACCAAGGCTATTCTTCAAGCTCATCTAGGCTCTCTGCATCTTTTGCAGTTGCAGCACATCAGACAAAATTTGAGTGTGGATGAACTCAAAAAGATATTGCTGATCTGAAATCCTACAATTCTGAGAAGTTGGATTCAGTCATGCCTTATGGTACAATGCAAGATTTGTTGCTGAGATTGAGGAGAGAATCTGATGCTGACAAGAGGCTGGCCAAGTTGGAAAACAGAGTTCAAATCATTGAAGACTCTGTGGTCACCATTCTTCAAAATCAATAATCTCAGACAAATCTACTATTGCAGCTGGCAAAAGCATAAGGCTTGACCCCTATCCTTGATGATAACAAAAAGGGGAGAATAAAGGGGAAGGGGAAGGAGAGCCATCAACAAAAGTTCAAATATCTAAAGTGCTAGTTCCTGCCATCACCACTTCTCCAACACTTCAAATCAAAGGAAAGCTTGATGGAATTGATCTAATCTAGATAACAGCAGCTGAGATGAAAATCAAAGAGCAAAGGAGGAAAATTGATGAAAGGATGCAACAAATTTTTGGTTCTACAACTTCAAAATCACAATCTGTGAAGCATAGCACAAAGGTGGAGCCAATCATTATGGAGCTCAAGCCAGTAAGGAGGAACAAGGTTGGAGAGACTTCTTCCAAGAATCTGAAACCTATGGTTCTCAAGCCCAACAACAGATCCAATAAGGACTCTACAAAGAACCCTCTAAGACTTGCTCAGTTGAAAGAAGTGGATTTTCCTCTTCCAAAGCCTGATGAAGACAAGGTTTTGGGTGGTAATATCATGAAGCACAAGGAGACCAAGGATGTGGTTGAAAGGATGAACATGGCTATTATCTTTAGAGAGGGAAAGAGTATCTGTGTGATACAAGGACATCCCAAATTCTCAATAGCCAAGAGGGAAGAAGCCAGAAGGTTGAAGGAAGAAGCTAAAAAGCTAAAGGCTGACAAAAGAGTACAAGCAAAGCTTGAAAAACAGCTAAAGTCAAGTCAAGCTGAAGAAAAGAAAGAAATTAAAGACAAGGGTGAAGATGTAGGTATGGGGGACATGCTTAGTGATGATGTGGAAGAAAGAAGTAAGGAAAGAAAGGAATGGCAGAAAGGGAACAGAAAGAATGCCAATGCAAAAAGGAAGATGGTAGATGAAACTGAAGAAACCCAATCAAAATCCAAACCACTACCTTCTATTCCTGAACCCATTGTGCCTGACCCCTTCATAAACATCCATGGTGAAACAATCAATCCTAAGGAGGAACCAATTGATTGGGACACCATCAAATTGCCCACCTTCTTAACCACTTCTCCACCATCAAAGAAACAGAAAAGAAAAATCAAATCAACACCTCCTCTAACCTCAATCAAATTCACTCAGAAGCCTAAGCCTAAGCCACAAGCCTCAAAGGATGATTATGTTCACATTTGTGACATAAAGGAATTTTCAGACATTGAACTCTATCTAGATGAGATGGAGGAAGTAAGGGGAATAGATGCCTACAGACAGCTTCCAGAAAGACTAGTGTTCAAATATAAAGGAACTGGGGAAAGGACTTGGCCTCTTTACAGAATTTTGAATGAAGGCTAATCTACCTTGGTTAGAGTCTACTCAGCCATAAAAAGGGATTCTGGCTTTACCAGGACTGCCAAAACTGAGATTCTCAACAAGATTGCCAGCATAAGGAAAACTTGGTGGGAGCCCAATGCCTTGCCTAGAACATTACTCATCCAAGAGAGAGGAATTACAGTTCATAAATCACCTCATTGGTTGATGGAGTTCAGAGACAATAAAGGAGTCAGAAGGTTTTTCAGACTTGAAGATTGCCAGTAATGAAACTCTCAAGGATATGCAATCTAAGTTGGACATCAATGAAGAAGATGAAGCTGAATTCTACAGACAACTCCAACTCCAAATAGAGGAGAATGACAGGAGGCTAGGGAAGAAAACAAGGGATCAAAGGAAAAGAAATTAATCTACTCAGGCTAAAGGAGCACCCTTGGAAACAAAGTAATTCTTCAATTATATCTCAGTATACACACTTTTGCAGCACTTTTGAATTTCTACTTTATTTCGGTTCATATGTTTGTTAAGTGTTTTGTTATCATCAAGTTAAACCCAAATTTATGCCTACAGTTCTAGTAGACATAAATAGGGGAGATTGTTAGGAATATGTGTATTAGTTTGTTGATAAGTTAAACAAAACACTTAAGTAGAAATCTAGTGTTTGTAGCCTCAACGGATAAGACCATTTTGGCTATCCGTTGAAGGAGTAGCTTTACTTAGAAATAAGTTTAGTATTGTAGCACATTTTATTCTCTGTATTTAAGTTGTAATTCTTAGATGTTGTGGGAAATTATCAGTCATGTTGACTACTAGCGGATATGCAAATAGGAGGGCTAATTGTAAATATTTCATGCCTTGTAATTTTGTATAAGTGAAGTAGTATCAACTGATATTAAAGGCCTTCAACAGATGAGAAACAAAGCTTCAACGGATGTCTCTAAAGCTTCAACGGATAACATCCATCAACGGATGAGTGCTTCAACGGATAAAGCTTTAACTGCTAATGCATCAACGGATAAAGCTTCAACGGATAAAGTCATCAACAGATGAAAGCTTCAATGGATGCTTAGTTCAATAGCAGCTGATAGTGATAATTCATAAGCTGACAGAGGCACATGGGTTGACAGAGACAAACTGAAATGTGGCAGCCTCTAGGAGGAATCAAGAAAATGCAGCATTTCCATTCTGGTGCAAACAAGGAAGTATTCAAAGATTCACAGCTAAACCTAAATTGCATTAGATAGAGAAATGAAGAAGAAACATGTGAAGAACCTTTTAATTGTATTATACAGTTTTGTCTTCACTTGTAAACTTGGTGATATATAAACCAAGGAGCGACTAGTAATTAGGTGGTGAATTTTCCAGAGCTGTTTAGAAAAATCCAGAGAGAAAATCATCTAGTTTGTACTAGGACGCAACTGTGATTTAATTCTTTAAATCACAGATTTTCTGAAATAACACATCTCTGGTAGAACAACAAATCCACCAGAAAATTTTTTAAGTCTGTTGTGTTCTTTACATTTGTGTTTGAATATATATCTGTCTGCATTAGCTCTAAGCAATTCACACACACTTGTTCATCAAAACACATAGCCTAGAAACTACTCAAAACTTGAAAAAGTTTTGAGATTTACATTCAACCCCCCTTCTGTAAATCTCATTGTTAGTTCACTGGGAATAACAGTTATGCATATTATTGGAGAAGCCCCGAAGAGGGCCAGGACAGGATTAACAATGGCTTTTGATGATTCTGACCTAGAGGGTGTGAAATTTCCTCATGACGACCCGTTGGTCATAACACCTATAATAGGAAACAACCCGGTTAAGAGGATGAGGATCCTTGTGGATAATGGTGCTTCAGTGGATATCTTGTTCCATGACACCTTTTTAAGGATGGGATATAATGACTCCAACCGATATGCCGATATATGGATTTGTGGGAGTGGAGTGCCCCGTGGAAGGGATAATCAAGTTATCAACAACCATAGGGCAGGAACCAAGGCAAGCAATACAGATGTTGAACTTTGTGGTAGTAAAAGCTAGTTCAACTTACAATGCTATCATGGGGAGAACAGGGATACATGCCTTCAAGGCAGTCCCTTCTTCCTACCATTTAGTTACGAAGTTTCCCACCCGGAATGGGATTGGAGAAGAGAGAGGAGATCAAAAAATGACTAGAAGTTGTTATGTAGCCTCTCTGAGGGCAGATGGAGTTGGGGGGCAAGTTCTGCCTATTAAAGATCTGGATATTCGATAGAATGATGAGAAAAGAGGAAATCCAGATGAAAACTTGGTTTCGATTCCTTTAGCTCCTGAGGATCCTGAGAAAGTTACTTTTGTTGGAGCCACACTAGAGGAGCCCCTCAGAGGGAAGTTAGTGAAATTTTTGCAAGAAAATAGTGATGTGTTTGCATGGTCAATAGCTGATATGTCAGGCATAGACCTGGAACTAATTACTCACAAGCTGAATGTGGATCCGAGTCGGAAGACGGTGAAGCAAAAAAAAAGAAGTTTTGCCCCAGAGAGGCAAGAAGCTATAAAACAGGAAGTAGAGAAGCTCTTAGAGGCTGGTTTCATTGAGGAGATACAATTTCCAGAATGGTTTGCAAACCCTGTAATGGTGAAGAAGGCCAATGGAAAGTAGAGGCTGTGTATGGACTTCACTGATCTGAATGACGCATGCCCTAAGGACTGTTTCCCATTGCCAAGGATAAATACTTTGATAGATGCCACTGCTGGACATGAGATGCTGAGCTTAATGGATGGATTTAGTGGATACAATCAGATCAAGATGCACAAGGATGACATCCCAAAGGTATCATTCATCACTGAATTTGGTGTTTATTGTTATCTTGTTATGGCATTTGGTCTCAAGAATGCAGGAGCCACCTATCAAAGGTTGGTAAATAAAATTTTTAAGGATATTATTGGCAAGAATAAAATTTTTAAGGATATTATTGGCAAGACCATGGAAGTTTATGTTGATGACATGTTAGTCAAAAGTCTAGTGAAGACTGACCATATAACCCATTTGAGGGAAGCTTTTGAGGTCTTGAGATACCACAAGATGATGTTAAATCCTACAAAGTGTGCTTTCGGAGTAGGATCCGGAAAGTTTTTGGGATTAATGGTCTCCAAGAGAAGAATCGAGGCCAATCCCGATAAAATAAGGGCAATAAAATTCTGCATGGAACTGAGTTGAATTATTCAACTATTGAGAAGTTTGCTTTAGCCTTGGTAATGGCTTCGAGAAAGTTGCGTCCTTACTTCCAGGCTCATAAGATTGAGGTACTAACAAATAAACCCCTGAGAAATATCATTCATAGTCCCAAGGATAGTAGGAGGTTGATCAAGTGGGCAATAGAGTTGGGAGAATTCGATATCAAGTATAAGCCACGAACGACAATAAAAGCCCAAGCATTGGCTGACTTCGTGGTGGAATGTACCATACCCAACCAAGAAGTCCGGGGCAGGAGGATACCATACCTCAAGATAAGGAAGTTGATAAGGGGGACAAGGAACAGGATGATAAGGAGAAAGAATATTGGGTTCTCTATTTTGATGGAGCATCAAAAACAAATTCAAGTGGAGCAGGTTTGGTTTTACAAAGCCCTGATGGGTTCTTGATTGAGTATGCCATGAAGTTAGAGTTCCCGACCACAAATAATGAGGCAGAATATGAAGCTCTGATAGCTGGCCTCGGCCTAGCAGGGACACTGAGAGTCAAGAACTTGAAGGTCTGTGGAGACTCGAAGTTGGTTATATCCCATGTGAGGGGAGAGTTTGAGGCAAGGGATGGTACGATGGCTAAATATGTCCGCCTAGTAAGGGCTGTGATGACCCAATTCGATGAATGCCATGTTGAGCACATTCCAAGGGAGGAAAATGCTAAGGCAGATGCCTTATCAAAGTTTGCTTCATCCGAGATAGAGGAAAGTTCAGGAAGTGTATACTTCCGTGTTCTAAAGACACAGAGCATTGCCGTTAAGCTTGTAGCTCCTATAGGTCTGGGGACGTCATGGATAGATCCCATTAAGACTCACATTCAAACCGGTTGGTTGCCAAATGATGCTACTGAAGCACAGAAGTTGGCTAGTCGAGCACTAAGATACTCTTTGATAGATGGGATTTTGTAGAAAAGGTCTTATGTGGTTCCTTACTTAAGGTGTCTCAGGCCCGATGAGGCACGCTTGGCTCTTGAAGAAGTACATGAAGGTATCTATGGGCAACACTTGGGGGGCAGAACACAAGCACATAAGATAACACGTTTAGGCTTCTATTGGCCAGAAATGATGGTTGATGGCAAAGAGTATGTGAAGAAGTATGATTGCTGTCAGAATCATGCACCTGTCGTTAGACAACCCCCCGAGATGCTGACCTCCATCAACTCACCCATCCCCTTTTCTATGTGGGGAATGGATATACTTGGGCCTTTTCCCATGGCCATGACACAAAGGAAGCTTCTGATTTTAGCCATTGATTATTTTACTAAGTGGATTGAAGCCAAGCCCTTGGCCAAAATCACAACTAAGCAGGTTGCACAATTCCTGTGGGAAAATATCATGTGCCGATATGGAATTCCCCGCATCCTAGTCACTGACAATAGAACACAGTTCAACAATGAGGAATTCAAGAAGTATTGTGAGGAGAATGAAATTGAATTACGATTCACCTCTGTGGCTCACCCGCAAGCCAATAGGAAAGCGGAAGTGGCGAATCGAATAATCCTGGATGGAATAAAGAAAAGGATCGAGAAGTCGATGAATAACTGGGTGGATGAAATACTCCCAATACTATGGGCCTATAGGACTACCTGTAGAGTCACGACTAGAGCAACTTCCTTCATGTTAGCATATGGGGCAGAAGCAGTTGTTCCTGCAGAGATATCACATTCCTCCCCCAGGATTAAAGCTTTCAATACTGAGGAAAATGAGGAAGGGCAAAAGTTAGCCCTGGATCTAATTGATGAAGTACGAGATGTGGCACATGCAAAGATAGTGGAATATCAGAAAAAGGCTTCGTTCTACTACAACCTAAAGGTTAAAGAAAGGTTTTTCAAACAGGGTAAATTAGTCTTGAGGAAGGTGGAAGCTTCTGGTGTAGGGCAAAAAGGGAAGCTTGCCCCAAATTGGGAAGGGTCATACAAGGTCAGGAGTGTTCAAGGTAGAGGAACCTATAAGCTTGAGACTATGGATGGTTTTAAAGTCCCGAGAACTTGGCACGCGCAAAACCTGAAGATTTACTATGTGTAAGGCGGTAGAGCACGATTCTCACTTGTCAAGATGACAAGTAGGTTGAAAAGCACCTTGAAGCTTTGCTTGCTTAGGATTTACATGTTTTAGTTTTATTTTGAGGTTTATTAAGACCCGTGTAAGGGATGAATCCCAATAGTTTGTGAAATTCAGAAAGTTTTCAAAATATGTTTGAATTCCAGTAAGAAGACAAGTAAACCAAGTGCATAAGATGAAAGCATAAAGTTTAATAAATAAAATTGGTTCGAATAAATAATACAAAGTATGATAAACAAAGTCTCAAAGACAAGACACAATAAATAAGTCGCGCAGGGCTGAAAAAGCTCTAAGGAGCAGAGGTGCCCTCGGCATCCATATCATCATGTCCTCCGCTCTTGCTAGAAGTCTCTGTCATCTCGGAGGAGGAAAAGCTATCATCCGCAGCAGGCCTGGAAGATGAATCGGGAGGAGGAAGAAGCGGGTCTTGAGGGATACGATCTGAGACAAGTACTCGGGTACGAAACCTCTGCAGCAAAGCCTCATCATCAGGCAGACATAGTCCGCCGGGTTAATATCAGGACAGGATTCGTTCACGGTCACAAGGGTCGTGTCCCAACCAGTCCTAAAAAACCCAAGGAAGACTGAGTCGTCCCTCACCCTCATGGACTGGGTAAACTCCTCCGAGTCCAGATAATCATCAATCACCTTGTCTTTCTCCGCCCGTAGCACCACTAGCTCGGTGTTAGACTCCCTGAGCTCCTCCTCCTTATGCTTCAGCTTCCGCTCCAAAGCGGCATACTTCTTCTGCTGCTTCCTGAGAGCATTATCATCTTTGTCAGAAGCCCTCTTCCATGATTCAGCTTGCCTCACAGTGCCTTGAAAGTAGGCGTTAGACTGAAACAAAATAATAAACAAAAGTGTAAGGAAAGTGATTGCTACAAGTAAGAAAGAAAAATTTCAAGAAATAATCATACCGAGGCTAAGGACTGAGCTCCCATGAGCTTTATCCTCTCCAATTCAGGAGTAGCCACCACATCGGTGAAGTCCTTGGGAGTTACGCCATGATAAGATCAATCCCAGGTGTGCTTCGTAGATCCAACCACGGTATCCCCTCGGCGGAATCCCAGAGAGGCTGAAAGGCGCCCGTAGCAGCAGAGACAGGAGCAGCAGTAGTGATAGGGGCACTGTGGCCCTCAGCTCCCTCAGCCGGAACCTCCACCATGGGCTCCTTATGCTTCTGTAGGAAGCTAGGCTCCGTAGCCTTTCCTCGAGTATCCAGGCCCGCAAGGCGGGTCTTCTTCATGCTGGCAGTCTCCTCAACAAGAGGCACATTATCCTCGTTGATCTCCTTAACAGCTGCAAAATAAGAGAAAAAACAAAATAAGTGGTGTCAATAATGCATGAAATAAAATAAAAATGCGAAGGGAAGAAAAATACCCTGTTGAAAAACAGAGGATAGCCCCACGTGGATGAGGGAGAACTCCTCTAAAAGAGTCCAGCTGGTAGTGGCACCGTCATCCCGAGTAAGCTCATCATAAATGATAGTTTTCTCGGGGGTTAAGTGAATGGATTTGAGGCTACCATCACTAACCTTCCCGAAGGAAGATCTGAAGAGGGTACCCCAGTCACCATTCTCCCACCTTAACCCGACGAAACTATTCCTCCAATTTTGGTTATTATTGGGAATGGAGGCGCTATTAAAAATGTGCTTACACTTGGGCCTTTGTTTAACATAGACCCAACCACAATTACCAGAAGAAATTTTGTAACATTGAAAAACCTTCCTAAAGACAGCTACAGATAAGGGAAATCCTCCCCTAAGACAAACCATTAACATAAAATGTTCCTCCAAGCATTTGGAGGAAGCTGACATGGGTTAATTTGTAAATCAGCTAGGAGGTGAGGAATGAAGGGATGGAAAGGAAACCTAAGCCCAGTATCAAGGACATCTGTGTACATGAAAAGAGTATCGGGTTTCCGGTGACAAGTACGGTCACCACCAGAAACTGGAACTAGCGTAAGGGGAGGACGAACATTATAACATGCATTTAACTTATCATAATCTATATTGTGCCAAGTGTTACAATGATTAAAAGAGTCGAGATGAGCAGTGAAGGGATATTCGTCCCCCCTAGTATTAATCATATCAATCAAAGACATGTAAGAAGAGCGGATCTCGACACCCTTACCTCGTTTTGAAGCCGAGGCAATCTTGGCCGCTCTCTCAGCACCTTTGTCTGCCATTAATGGAAAATGAGGAAGGCTTGGAAGCTTTGAAGAAGGCCGGAAAGTCCCTAGAGAGGGAAGAGTTTTGAAGGCTGGAGAGTGTTGAGAGGAGAGTAAGAAGTTGGTGAGAGTGGAAATGAGAAGTGTGAAATCACACCCCCCACACCTCACTCTTATATAGCCCCTAGTAGGGCAAATTGGGCCTCAAAAAAGCCCATTTGGGCCCAAAAATAGAACATTCTGGAATAATCCAGAAATAAAACTTAAAATTAAATACATTTTAAGTAAATTCTGGAAGAATCCAGAAAGAGCCATAGGGATTTTAGAAGATTCTGGAATTGGGCTTAAGAAGTAAGGCCCAACCCAAATTTTATTGGGCCTGTGGATATGAAAAGCCCTGTAAAGGTCCATGACTAAAAATTCATGAACCCAAATCTTTGGACCTAAAAAATATGTATGAAGCCCAGTGAAGGGCCCAAATGTTTGAATTAGAGGATAAAGGCCCATTTTGGTCAGAGTAAAAGCCCAATTCAGGAAAATAATGAAATTAAATATTGTTGGGCTTGGAAATAAATAAAGCCCAGAAAAAGGGCCCAAAAATTGGTTAGAAAGATCAAAGTCAAGGCCCAAAATAAAAGTCGAGTAAAGGGTTGGCCCAGAGGAAAAGCCCAGGAAAGTAGGGACCCAAGAAATTGTTTATTTATAAAAAAGAAAGTGCAAAAATCCTGACCCAATTCAACCAGGAATCTTATTGAAATCCTGGTCGAAGTGTTTGAGGTCGAAAAAGCTTCGACTAGGGCAAAAAGGAGGGAATAATTCGGTCAAAAAACAGTGATCCTGACCAAAAATTCCTCCTCGAGAACAAAAGAAAAATATTTAAAATTCCTGTTCCATTCGACCAGAATCTCATAATAATTCCTGGTCGAAATCTCTGAGCTCGAAAACACTCTCGACCAAGAGACAATATGGAGGTTAATTCGGTCAAAATACAGTGATCCTGGCCGAAATATTCCTGAAATAAATATATATAGGGAGAAAATCCTGGCCGAAATTCGACCAGGATTCCTGCTCGAAGCCTTCCTCCTCGAAACCCTGTCGACCAGGGCAAAGTGATGGCTAATTCGACCAGGATCCTGGTCGAACCAGGCATAAAAAAAGAAAAAGAAAGAAAGAAAAAAGAAAAAGAGGGAAGAAAAATCCTAGAAAAAAATAATAATTAAAGAAAATTCCTTAAAATATTTTCTGAAAATGTAAATATTTTCAGAAAATAAGGGAAAAATCCAAAAAATTAAGGAAAAATCCCAGAATTAAGGGAAAAATCCAGAAAATTAAGGAAAAATCCCAGAATTAAGGGAAAAATACATAAATTTAAGGATAAATCCTAGAATTAAGGGGAAAATCCAGAAAATTAAGGAAAAATCCTAGAATTAAGGGAAAAATCCAGAAAATTAAGGATAAATCTCAAAATTAAGGGAAAATCCATAGAATTAAGGGAAAAATCCTAGAATTCAGGGAAAATTCCTAGAAATTAAAATAATTCCTAAATCATAGGAATGAAAGCAAACCGTTGTAAATGTGTAGGTCGCTCCACACTTTACGCAAAATGATACCCTGTTAGGGAACAAATGAACTTAACTTCTGCGAAACCTAGTCACTGTTTCCCAAAGGTTGGGGGAAAAATGATAGGGAATAAATAAATCTTGATTACGTAATTAGGATTACATTAATTACACATGATTTGGGCTACAAGGCCCAATAAGAAGATGTATGACATTCAGACCAAAAAGGTTAACACATTGATCAGGCCTGATAGTCCATTAGGCCTGATGAGACAAAGGAGGCCCAAAATCCTGAATATTAATTAATTTCATAATTAATTAATAAGGGGGAAAAATAGCTATTAAGATAAGTCCTAGTGGGGATATAAATCCTTGTAGATTGGCCTCCAAGGAACCTCATGGGATAAGGAATCAGCTTCCTACTTTCTAGGACTCCAAATTCCATTCAAATTCTGAGACTAGACAACCAAGTCTCCTAATCCAAGTCTAATTTAAGGACTCCCAACATCTATATAAGGGGCCTCACCCCACAAATCAGAACTACATTTTTTGACTTGATCTTTGGCAATCAGCAAGGTACATAGGCATCTTGTTAAGGCAGATCGAGTCACGAAACACAAGAGCAGTCAAATCGAGCCTCGAAGCTCACGTTCCTTAGTAGTAGATACATTAATTATTATACCTTAGTTTTTGATCCATAACAGCATCATCAGGGAGTGAGAGAGAGAGAGAGAGAAGAAGTTCAACTGAAGATTGGATCTCATCCAATTGAGCTTTCTGAGAAGCTTGGTTAGCCAGGACCTCATCAATTTGGGCCTGTTGCTTTTCTTGAATCCTCTCAATGGCTTCAATTTTCTCAAGAGTAGGTCTGACATATCTGGTCATCACCTTTATCATCCTTTTTCTTCAGTTCTTGATTAGGTGAGCATTTGGACTTACCAACCTTCTCCCCCTTTTTGGCATCATCAGGAAGTAAGAGGGAAAGAACAAGTTCAACTGAAGATTGGATTTCATCCAACTGAGCTTTCTGAGAAGCTTGATTAGCCAGAACCTCAGCAATTTGGGCATGTTGCTTCTCTTGAGTTTTCTCAATGGTTGCAACTTTTTCAGAAATAGGTCTGATATACCTGTTCTTGTCAAGCTTGATCTGTAGATCTAGCTTATCAGCATGTTCCTTTAGTGTATCAACCTTTTCATGAGTAGAAGAATGTAGACCTTGAAGATGTTTGGTAGACGGAGCTATGATCTTGAGTTGTGTCTTGAAATCAGTATTTGTGAGCAACTCATCAGCTTTAGCAATATGCTCTATCATAATTTTAGGGCTTGGAATAAAATCTGATTTATTCCACTTCTTGGTCCACTCCACACCTCTGTGAGTATCCTCCCAAGGAATCTGTGCTTCCTTTTCAACAAATTTTTTCACCAATGCTTCCTAGCCTAGTATGGGAACTGGAGTCTCAACAGAAAACTGTCTTCAGAACTTGAGGAAGACTCATTATGTTTTGACAGCACAACAGTGTGTGAAGCAATTGGCGACTCAGGAACAACTTTATTTAAATTCTGAGCATCAGAATTCATCTCCAGCATTGGTGTAGATGGTCTCTCAGCATCTAAGATTGGAGAGTTGACTGTAGATAGCTGAGCTTCTGTAAATGGAGCTTCCATATAAAGAACATTTGGTATATTCAAATTGTGAATATCTATCTCAGAGTTTTCAGTTTGTTCTTTAGCATCATCTGTAGCTTTAATAGGAGAGACAGGAGGGGTAACCACTGTATCATTAACAGTGTCTTTGGCTTGAGCTGGAAGGGCTTCAATGACAATTGGTCCTTGTAAGATCAGAGATTCCTGATCCCCTTCCTCAGCTTCTTCAGTATCTTTTGATGGAGCCTTAGCCAAATACCTCTTAGCCTTCATTTTCTTCAATCTCCTTGCCAATGAAGGAGTTGCTTCAACAGCAATAGAACTTACAGATTTATTTCTTGTCAAAGTATCAAAACTTTGAGCTGCTGTTTCATTCTGAGAAGTAACATTCTCACCTTCAACTGTCACAGGTTCTGATGCATGAACCTGTGCTTCAATTATCTCAAATTATCACAATTTATTAGTGACCACAGTTTTAATCAAAATATTCATCAAGAAATAGATTAACAGGCTGCACTAATAACATTCACAATCACATAATATGAGAGAAACAGAGACTAAATGTAACGCCCTCCAGATCCGGGGTATAAGTCTGGGGGTTACTAGCTAATCACCAAACCTGTACAATTTGATTAACAATTAATAAAGAAATGAAATTAAACCCCTTTAACACTAACCAGGATCTTTTTAGGTTGAAGTATGAAAACAAGAACCACTAACTACTTTTATTACAAACCAACATTCAAAGTCTCACAAACTCTCTTTATTACAAACCCTTGTCTAATTCATTTTAAGCTAAGTTCAACTTTTATTCAAACACACACACCTACTATCTATCAACACTCCACCTGCTCGGGCAACTCAAAGCTTTCTTCCTGGATTGGGATCAATACCTTGGGTATAAGAGGATCCCGAGACTTGACTCGCTTCTTTACCACTCGAGTCTTGATTGGTTTCATATTCCTTCTTAACTGAAAACAATAAGGTGAATAACAACAAAAGGGGTGAGCCAAAAGTTGCTTAACAAGTCCACAAACATATAAACAGTGTTAAAGCATTTTAAATGAATCCGCCATCCCAGGTATATCTGCCAAGATATAACCTCACGAGAATAGAAAGAAGGCCATTATTGGCGAGTACAAATAAACTAAACTGGACACAAGTTCGCATCTATATTCTGCTGATCAGTCAAAATATAATGCAGATCCATATCTCAGTATATAGATCCAGTCGGGTACCCAGGCACTACGGCCCACCTCGAGGACACCAGTCATCCCGGTCCTCAGGATTAAGACACACTCAATCCCAAAATATCCTTATCCAGTCCATCGCTTAGCAACCGGGACAATCGGTATGCTTTGATATATTCCAAACACTAGAATATATCAATCTCCATGTGTTACCAACATAATATGAATCAAGAATCCAAAGAAACGGAGAAATCAAGAATTGAAATGAAATATGAACAAAGGAATAGGGATTGTATATTAGTGATCAAGAACAATAATCAAGGGAATGTAAATGTGATAAATATTTGAATCAATATCACTATTCCGAAAGTAGAATAGAGGAAAAACTTACCTTCTGCGCGACTTACTGCAATTGAATCACTTATGTCTATCACCTTGGACTATTACTGACTCAACTGGCCTGGCTGGCTTAGCTTCTGTTGGAAAACAGACTGGTTAAGTCACGTCGTACTTCATTTGCATCTTGAATCGACTTCAAACTGATCCTAACATCTACCCATGCGCTTATGACTGACTCATGTATTACATATAAGCAAGTAAGACTCGATTAACCACGTAATACACATAAGCACATAAGCACATAATCATTTTTATGGTTAAAATAATTTTTAAAACCAACATCGACTCGCTGATCGATCAACTGATCGTTATCTGACTCGTTTCCCATTTTTCCGGAATTTTTCGGACTCGTCTCGGCACGTAACTTGACTGATAATCAAACAAGTCACAAAATCAACTAACTTCTAAAACAATTAAGCTTTGATATTATTTTTAATGAAAAGGATTCATTTTTCTGAGTTAACAGGCTTTTGTTTCACGCAAAACGGACTAACGGTTGAATTATTATTAATTAAATACTGATAATTCCATTTATTAATCATTATAAATAATTATTACTAATTTTTAAAACCCAAAAATAATTTTTAAATCATTATTTAAGAAAATCAGAAGGAAAAATAATTTTTTAATAATTTTTGAAATTAAAATGAATTTATTATGATTTATTGAAAATTATTTGATTAATTATCAAAATAATTAATCACTTTTAAATAATTAATAAGTAATAAATAAATAATAAATAATTAAGAAAATAATTCAATCTGATTTTTAGAAAATAATTCAGAATTATTTATAATATAAATTAATTAATTAAATAATTAATTAATCAATTTACAAAATAAATAAAACTGATTTTTAAAATTAATAAAAATAAAAAGTAAAAATAATTTCCAGAAACATATATCAGAAAACAGACATCTGACAAGGTGGATCAAAACCGGGTTCTGGAAACGGGTCAACCGGGTTGGATTCCGGGTCTGTGAAGAACACTACCGGAATCTGGGTTTAAACCCAGAATCCGGCGACTTCACCGGACTCCGGCGAGTCCAATTCCTGGCCAAACGGACACCGTTTGGTTCCGTTTTTGATCCCAAAACATCCCAAACTACTTCCCCAATCTGTTTCAGGACAAAATCGACCAGAAACATCCCTGGATATCATTCTCCGATCAAAATCATCAAGAACTCCGGCCAAAAATCCAAATCACTCATTTGTACATAACATCAAACGTTATATAGTGCAAAATGAACCTAAGAACATATACAATCAAAGCCCTAACATTACAAGAACCAAATATTCAAAGAAATCATCGAGTTGTGTTTTGAAAATTCGACCTAAACCCTAAAAATCGTGAATCATTATCCAAGCATCATTTGTTCAATTAAACACCATGAATCGACTGTAAATCATCTAACAAAACTATATCAATCATCAAAACATCACAATAACCCCAGAATCAAAAAGCCCTAATTCAAACATAAACCTAGAAATCAAAAATCAAAAACGATGCAATAAAACGTGAAATTGATGCAAGAAACAGAAAGAACGGATCAAAACCTTCGATTTGAGTACTTGAATCACACGATTTGATGCTGTAATCAGTGACAAATCACGACTTGATTCTTCGACCCGAACCTGTTCTTTCCGACCCGATTTCAGAGAATTTTTGGTAATTTTGCAGATTTTAATGATTAATTATAATTAATTAAATAAAAATTAGGCTATTTATAGTAGTAAAAATAATACTCCTAATTAAAATTAAGGGGCTAATTATACATTAAATAAAAATATTGGGCCCTAATTTTTATAATTTTTGAGTATTAAAATTTAATTTATAAATATTTTATATATGCAATATATATGCCAAAAATTCCCAAAAATTCTGAATAATGCAAAAATGTAAAGAAATAATATAAATGAAAGTCCTATAATTTTATAAAAATAAAAATGTGATTTTTGTGGGGTTTTTGACACCCAATGGGGCCCGGAAAAATCATTTTTCGCAAAACGAGAAAATTTATAAATTATCTAGATGTTTAGAACAAGGCGATTGTAAAAGCCATTTGATGAAAAATAAGGCCCATTATTTTATTTGAAATACTGGCTTTAAAATCATCATTTGGGTCATAAAACGTTTGAAATAAAACCTATAAATGCATAATAAAATATCTGAAAAATACCTTAAAAATACAGAAATGACATGGAATACACGTATCACGTAACAGTTAGGGTTTATCAGATAATCACACATAAATGACACATTAATTCACATATTTTATTATAATCATGATATAATATAAACGTAAAGTTCCCAGTCGTTACACAGTACATCGAGTGTCAACATTGAAGTGGTGGAATTGATTCATAATTGACAGTAATTTTCAGAAGATTTTCAGAAGAATGGTTGCTGCTCAAGATTAGTATTAATTCTCTATTAATTAATTAAGTCAAATAATTTAATTAAGAAAATAAATTATATCTGCAAAGATTAATTTATTGATTAATTGAATTAATTTATTAATTAATTCAGAATTAATATTAAGGATTTTCCGAATTGTTATTAGATTAAAATCTATTAATAATTCAGTAAGACAATATGATTTGAACTACTATGACAATCGGTATGACAATTGATAGTCATACCGAAAGTCTTGCTAGTTCATTCTGATTGTCTTGCTAGCTATTGGGATTGTCTTGCTAGTTCAAAAGGATAGTCTCACCGAAAGTCCTACCAGTTCAAATGGATTCTCATGCCAGTTCATTTGATTGTCTTGCCGAAAGTCTTGTTGATTCAACTGGATTGTTTTGTTTACTTAAACAACAAAAAGCAGAAGACATTCATGCAATTATTAAAACAGAACACACAAGTCAAGAACATAGCAGAAACAAAAGCAAATCATTTCATTTTTCATCTGCTCTATTCAAGATCAAAATTCTAGATTGTAAAGTTAAATCCAAACCACTAGAATTATTTATCTTGTTCTTGTGTAACAATCTAGCGGATCAAAATCCCTAGAACTTAATCTCAAATCGCATTTAGCATTTGATCTTTTCATTGCAAAAATAGAAAAAGTTCATGTCGAATTTATTCTAGATTTGTAATAATTGATTTGAGATTAATCCCTTGTAACAGATACCGTTGTTGTAACACCTTTCAAGTTTAATAAAAGTTTTATTTAACTTGAATTTTGTTTCACCTTTTTATTCCGCATTTTATTCGATTAAACGGTATTGTTTGCATTCAACCCCCCTTCTACAAACAAATTGGGACCTAATAATTGGTATCAGAGCCTTCTGATTAACGTACAAATCAAGATCCTAGACTTTTGTGTTTCTTTCACTCCTTGAATTTTTTATTCACTCAAAAATTCATAATGACTACACAAAAAGTTGGAACCGTTAAAATTCCACTATTCGATAAAGAGAATTATATCATGTGGAAGAAGAAGAAGATGCTATTGTTTTTACAAGTTGCTAATCCCAAATATCTGGAAGTGTTAAAGAAGGGTCCAAAAATTCCAATGGTTATTGAACCAGAGGTAATAGAAAATGATGTGGTGATCACCAAAGCTAGAACTTATGTGAAAGATCCTGTGGATTTCTCTCCTGCTGAAATAGAAGAAGCCTCCCTGGATGCTAGCCTTCAATTAATTTTAGTTGATTCCCTTGATCCCTTGATGAATAGACATGTGATGAATTATAAAGATTCCAAACATATCTGGGAAACTATTGAGGTTATTAATGAAGGCACAGAGGAAGTTAGGGAGAATAAGTTAGAAATCCTAACCTCTGAGTATGAATACTTTAAATCCAATCCAGGAGAAGGAATCACTGAAGTGTTTGAGAGGTACAATGCATTGATCAACAACCTGAACATTAGTGGTAAATACTATTCCATCAGGGAGCTCAACAAAAAGTTCCTTCTAAAACTGCCAACTCATCTCGAACATAGAATCACTGCCATAAGAGAAGCAAGAGATCTGAGTGAGATTTCTTTGGAAAGGCTCTATGGTGTGTTAAAGACTTATGAGTTGGAGCAGATTCAGCAGAAGGAAGTTTACGGGAAAGGAAGAGTGGTCAGCACGTCAACTGCTCTAGTAGCTGATGAACAACAACAACAACCACAATATCAACAACAATCTCAACAGTTAGAAAGAATGGTACAGTCTTCCAAGGTTGAAGAAAATGTGATAGTAGCAGAATTTGATCCTCCTACTACAAATCAATCAGGAGATGATTTTTATTCCTTGGAAGAACTGGAGCAATTGGAGGATGAGTCAATGGCCCTGATTGTCAAGAGATTCTCAAATGTCAGATTCAAAAGGAATCCCAAGTTCAAGTACAAGTCCAACTACAACAGATTCCAGAAAGGTGGATCTTCATCCTCTAACACCAGCAGTGGTGGGTATAAAATAGGGATGGTTGATCGAAGCACCATTCGATGCTTCAACTGCAATGAGTTGGGACACTTTGCCACAGAATGCAGGAAGCCAAAACAAGTTAGGAAGAACTCTTATGATTCTAATCAGAAGAGTAAATCAGAAAGGGCTTACCTGGCAAAGGGAAGAAGCTGGGATGATACTGACAGTGAAGATGAAGAAGTTGGGAATCTTGCTCTCATGGCTAGTGATGCAAACACCTCATCGTCAAGAAAAGAGGTAAAATTTACTGATGCTGAATTAGTTTATCATCTAAGAGGTTCCTTAGATTGTGCTCGTCGTGATAATGAATTGTTAAATCAACAAATCAAAGACCTTGAGAAAGAGGTCAATGAATTAAGACTTGTGCACATTAATCAAGATAAATTAAAAGAACAAGTATCTTTTCTAGAGAATAGAGTTGACTGTTATAGACAACCTGAAACTATTCTCAAAGACAAGATCACTAGTCTTGAGGCTAAGGTTAAAGCTTACTTTAATTCTTGTTCGAAGTCCAAAGAGTTTTACAATAAGCAAGCTGTTAATCAAATATCTGGAATAGGTTATGATTACAATGCTGCTATTGGAAAATTAGGCATAAACTCCCCTCCTCATGTCTGTGCTAAAGGCAGGGAAGTACCACATATGCTTAAGGGTGTTGATGAACCCCTCTATAAAGAATCAATTGATGAACCATTTGATGAGACCTCATTTATTATTCAAGAAGAAATCCGTGCTGAAGATAATGCTAATGAGAAAGCTGTCTCCAAGTCAAGTGTGTCAAAAGTTCCAGTCAAGGTTGTGAAATCAACTAAGACTAACTCAGACACACATGAGTTGGATAACACAAATGCCATGTCTACCATGCATAAGTTGCCTATTGTTAATCCCTCTCATAAAGCATGTGGTATTCCTGATTGTATGTCTTGTGCTTTTAATCTGATGTATGCTTATTTTAATGGTAAGCATGTTTCTAATGATAAGACAGAGCATGTGAATAATAGAAAGCATGATAGGTCTAAGACTGCTAGTCCTCCTAAAGCTAGAAAGGAGACATTTGTGCCTAAGCCTAAACAGAAATTTGTCAAGGTTGTTCACAAGGTCAAATGTCCAGTCATTGAGAAAGTTGAGAATATTAAAATTAAGAATGTTGTTTTGCCTGATAAAGGCCAATTTTACAAATATGCCGGACCCAGCCAAGCTTGGGTTCCGAAGAAGGTCTAATCCATTTGTATTGCAGGGCATTAAACAGGTACAACTGGTAGTGGATTCTTGACAGCGGATCGTCAAGACATATGACCGGAGATAGAGCCCTGCTATCAAATGTGGTTGAGAAAGCTGGCCCAGTGGTTACCTTTGGAGATAACAGCAAAGGTTTAACGGAGGGATATGGCTGTTTGCTAGCTGGAAATGTTATCATTGAAAATGTGTATGTTGTGCAAGGACTTGAACACAATCTGCTTAGCATTAGTCAGTTCTGTGATAACGGCTATAATGTTTTATTCGACAAGCTGAAGTGTCAGATTCTGCACAAGAAAAGTGAAAAACCCTCCTTGATGGGAATCCGGAAAGGAAATCTGTTCGTAGCTGACATGAACTCTGGAAGCAATCCTGAAGTCAATTGTTTCTATGCAAAGGCATCGTCAGATGAGAGTTGGCTATGGCACAAGAGACTTTCTCATCTCAATTTCAAAATAATGAATTCTCTTGTCAAAAGAGAATTGGTCAGAGGTCTGCCTCAGCTGGAATTCTCCCCAGAAGGACTATGTGAAGCTTGCCAGAAAGGAAAGTCAAAGAAAGCAAGTCACAGAGGCACTGACACATCTTCCATAACTGGTGTTCTGCAATTATTGCACATGGATTTATTTGGACCAGTTAATGTCCTTTCGATGTCAAAAAAGTGTTACTATCTTGTGATAGTTGATGACTATTCCAAGTATACGTGGGTTTTATTTCTTCACTCTAAGGATGAAACACCACAAGTTGCGATTGATCATATCAAGATGATTGAGTTAGATTCTAGTGTCTCTGTTAGAGCAATAAGGTCAGATAATGGAACAGAATTCAAGAATTCACTTCTCAATGGGTTCTATACAGACAAAGGGATTACCAGACAATTTTCAGCTCCTAGAACCCCTCACCAAAATGGAGTGGTAGAAAGGAAGAATCGTACATTGATTGAAGCTGCAAGAACGATGTTAAGTGAATCAGGTCTTCCAATGTACTTTTGGGCTGAAGCTGTCAATACTGCATGTTATACTCAGAATCGAACTCTAATCAACAAAGACTTCATGAAAACTCCTTATGAGATTTTGAATGAACAGAAACCTTCTATCAAATACTTTCATATATTTGGTGCCAGATGCTTCGTGCTCAAGGATGGAGATGATCGTCGTGGTAAATTTGAGGCAAAGGCATATGAGGGTATTTTTATTGGATATGGAAGAAGATCATACAGAGTGTATATCATTGATCAACACAAAGTAACTGAAAGTGTCAATGTTACATTTGATGACACTAAACTCCCTAGTATCCAAACTGAAGATCCTTCTGAGAAACTGAAGTTTGATGATATGTCAGATTCAGAATCAGAACATGGTCAAGAACCTGAGTTTGTTGCTGGTGAAGAACCTGTTAATCATGATAATACTCAAGGTAATAGTGATGGAAACTTTGGCAACAATGGAGATACCACTGCTACTGACGGAGAATCTTCAAGTCAACATGGCAACAACTCAGGGGGAGATGCTGAAGGATCATCTAGTAGGACACAACATCCCAATGAATTTCAAGGCGAATCATCAAGATCAAATCTTCCAAGACAGACTGTCTGGAATAAAGCTCATCCTTTTGAGTTGATTATTGGTGATCCAGATGTTGGAGTCAGAATTAGACGTGCTACTCAAAATGAGTGCCTGTTCTCAGGATTTCTTTCTGAGATGGAACCTAAGAAGATTGAGGAAGCACTGACTGATCCAGATTGGGTGATTGCTATGCAAGATGAACTCAATCAGTTTGAAAGTCAACAAGTCTGGAAACTGGTACCTAGACCTACACACAAGAAAGCTGTTGGTACTAGGTGGGTATTCAGGAATAAACTAGATAAAGATGGTGTGGTTACAAGAAACAAGGCAAGACTGGTAGCAAAAGGGTATTCACAAGCTGAAGGCATTGATTATGATGAAACCTATGCTCCAGTGGCTAGACTAGAGGCCATCAGGTTATTTTTGGCATTTGCAGCATTCTCTAACTTTAAAGTTTATCAAATGGATGTCAAGAGCGCCTTTCTGAATGGAAAATAACCTCCTGGTTTTGAAGATCCAGATCATTTGGATTTTGTCTTCTTTCTTTTCAAGGCTATCTATGGGCTCAAATAGTCTCCAAGAAAATGGTATGACACTCTCTCTGAATTTCTTATTGAAAATAGCTTTATTAGAGGTGTCATAGACAAAACTCTCTTTTCTAAAAAACATAAGAATGATACTATATTAGTCCAAATCTATGTGGATGATATAATATTTGGGTCTACTAATGATAATCTCTGTAAGAGATTTGCTAAGTTAATGCACAGCAAGTTTGAAATGAGCATGATGGGAGAGCTGAAGTTCTTTCTTGGATTACAAGTAAATCAAAGGTTAGATGGAACATTTATTTGTCAATCCAAGTATCTCAAGGAACTCCTCAAAAAGTACAATCTAGAGGATTCTGCATCAGCAAGGACTCCATCAACTACAGCTGTCAAGCTTGGACCATGTGAAAACTCCATTAAGGTAGATGTCACAAGCTACAGAGGTATGATTGGCTCGTTACTCTATCTTACTGCAAGTAGACCAGATATTATGTATGCTACATGCTTATGTGCAAGGTTCCAAGCGGATCCTAGAGATATTCATCTCGTTGCTGTTAAACGAATCTTAAGATATCTTAAGGGAACACTAAATCTAGGTATTTGGTACCCTAAAGAATCTGGTTTTAACCTTGTTGGATATACAGATTCAGATTATGCAGGAAGTGTTGTTGATAGGAAAAGTACCTCAGGGAGTTGTCAATTCCTAGGTAGCAGACTAGTCTCGTGGTACAGCAAGAAACAGCAAACAGTTTTCAACTCAACGGCCGAGGCTGAATATATTGCTGCTGGAAGCTGCTGTGCTCAGATCTTGTGGATTAGGAACCAGCTACGAGACTATGGCTCTGTATTGAACAAAATTCCTATTTTATGTGACAATACAAGTGCAATACCCATCACCAACAACCCTGTGCAGCACTCGAGGACAAAGCACATTGACATCAGGTATCATTTTATTAGAGAGCACGTCATGAATGGTACTGTTGAACTATTTTTTGTTCCAACAGAAGAACAAATAGCAGATATTTTCACTAAACCTCTTGATGAATCCACATTTACCAAATTAGTTGGTAAATTGGGTATGTTGAATAGCTTTAGTGATTAAACTTGTGAATATCTGAAATCTGTTCTTGAGTGAATTTACAAATGAATTTTTCATAAATGAAAAATTCATTTGCAAATTTATTTTATCATTTTCCAAAATTTCCTGCTTAATTCTATGTAATTTATATTATCTTATCTGTTTTATTTACTCAACTCTAAACTTCAAATATCTCAGAATATTTTATTTTCTCTAAAAATATTTTTCTATGAATTTTATTTGCTAAAATTCAACAGAAATCTATTTTTGGAATAAAAATAATTAATTCTGAAATATTGTCTTTGTTTTTTTTAATATTTTCTGTAAATATTTAATTTTCTCTATACTGAAATGACAATCGGCAAGACAATTGAAATTGTCTTGCTGAAAATCATTTCAGTACATATATATATATATATATTTATGTGTGTTTTTAACTGTTTTTATGTTAATTTTTCAGTATATGTAAATACTTAATTTATCTTATACTAGAATGACAATCGGCAAGACAATTGAAATTGTCTTGCTGAAAGTCATTTCAATAATAATGCTTGGTTATTTTTAAAATCAGTTTAATTTTATAACTGGCAAGACAATCGGTATGACTATTGATTGTCATGCCAGTAATAAAATTAATATCAGATATATTATGTTTTATTTTGTACTGGTATAACAATCGGTATGACTATCAGATTGTCATACCAATTATATATTGTTATTTGTTTTGTTTTTTCTTCAAAATTGCCTTGTATAACTATCGGTATGATAATCGGTAAGACTATCCCGAATTGTCATACCAGTTGTCTATTTAGTGTTTCTTTGTCTTGTTAAAATCATTCACTTCAGTTTTTCAAAAAAAAAAATCCAACAGTCTTTCTTTCTTATTTCTCTCTCTCTCTCTATTCGAACAGTTCTAAACCTCCATTGTCTTCACTGCTAGAGTTTTTTACTCAGCATACTAAAACTTCACTCCTGTGATATATACATACACGTATATACTTACAGAAGTGCTGCCCATTTTTGTTTTCTTTCTTTTCTTTTACTTCAATTCGATTTTTCCCCAAAATCAGTTTTTTATTTTATTTGTATTTTTAATTTTAATTTCTGTTTTGTGTCTTTTGGCTTTTCAAATCTGCGTTTGTGAGTTAAGAATTTTAACAAGATACATTTCTGTCTAAATTTTTCGATTATAATTAATTTGATTCGAATTATTAAATTAATTTAATTAATTCGAATTTTCTTAATATTATTCTTAAAATTCTGAAAGTGTGTGTCTTATTATTATTTTAAATGGCTCTCAATTTCCAAATTGTCGCGCATAATCAGGTTGGTTATTTTAATCCAGAAAAATGTGATGTGGAAAAATTTAAGCCTTGGATTGGATTTTTAAATGACCATTCGATTATTAGCTCTGCTATTAAATCAAATGTGATTTTAAATGTCGATCTGCTTAGACTGATTTGCACAACCTCTACTGTGGCCGATGATTCAAAATCTTTTTTCATTCACCGTGGCAAACACACAGTATGTGGTTGATGAAACAGTCGTCAATCGAGCTTTAAATTTTCCTATGGACAATTTCTGTAATTTGCCCTCTGAAAATGATATTTCAAACTTTTTCCATGCTATTCACTATCAGGGGGTGATCAATTTGACCAAACTTTCAAAATCCAATTTGGTGTCTGAATGGGACATTTTCTTCGATACTCTTTCTAAAGTGTTTGCCAACTGCACTAAATCCAACTTTCACAACATCACTTCCACTCTGCAGTATATTGGTCTTGCGGTTGTTTTCAATCAAAGGATCAATTTTGGCAAACTACTTTTACCCATTCTCTTGAGACGTCTCACTACTGCTTTACGTGATCATTCTATAAATCGTAGGGTCTCGTGTTACTATGCTCATTTTCTCATGCTTATAGCAGATCATCTTCTCACACCTGAGCACAAAGCCCTTTTTGCTAACTCCGCAGTAACCGAACCCCCTCCTATAAGCAAAAAGATTTACACCCGCCAAGACACAACTTTCAAATTCATGCAAGTTCCAGTACTTGTATCTGCTTTCATGGCCACTTATATTCCCTTACCTATTTTCAATCTTCCCGGTCATGAACAGCAAGCTCAACCTCCAGTGGTTCAAGCCACCCAGGCTCCTCCAACATCAGATGCTCTTTCATTACAGGTAGTAATTCCTCACTCTCACTCAATTCCTACTTCTGTTGAAAGACCCCCAGTGGTTGATATAGCTGACCATGAAGTTGTAGAATCACAGCTTCAATCCCAGGTCATAGAGCCAAACACAGAGTCACAACCTATCTCAACCTCTCCCCCACTGTCTAAAATGTTACCCAGAAGATTAATAGGAAGTAGTGTATTGTTAAATGTGAGTGAACCCTCAGCTCTGCCTCTTCCCAAGAAAAGAAGAACATATACTGAGGCATCTGAAAGCCCATCCTTGTCCTCCCAACAGGACATGGACTTTGAAATGGCCAATGAACAGTTACTAGAGACATTCTCTCAACAGGATGAATCTATTGAAATTCGCCATAGGGCCATGGCATCCTGTACTGAGTCAAGCACAATTCCATTACTCACAATGGAACCATACATACCAGTAGATGATACTCAGGACACGGAGCGAGGAGTGCACATAGAGTCTGTTACAGTGCCTGCTATAGTTACGGCAGAAGAGCAGTCACATGCTTCTGAGGGAAAATCTGACTCTCAGCCACCTTTAATAGAGTCATTTTCTCCCCTCCCAGATCCAACACCTCTGGCTCCCTCACGGGATTCTCCACTCGCAGATTTATCTGGAGAAAGTGGAGGGCAACTCGGTCAATCTATCCCTGAAGCAATTCAGACATCTATTTCACATGAAATGATAGGTTTGACTGAGGATCGGAACTCGCGAATTCCCATTGCACCACCACTGACCTCTCTTGAAGAGGCTAGGGTGATTTTAACTGCAGGTACAGAAGAACAGCAACAGGAAGACTCCTCACGAGTAATTATATTGAGAGAAACACAAGCACGTGAGGTGAGTGAACCAAACACGAGTGAAATTCAGGTGAGAGCACACACAGACACAGACACTGAAAACCTGTTAGCTCAAATTGCTGCTTTAAAAGAAGAACTTGCTAAAAGCCAAGCTGAAGCTAAATCATTTAAAGCACAAGTGGTTGAACGGTCTTCTTCTTCCACCTCTGTTAACAATCAGCTGGCACTCATCAGGAATGATATCTCAGATCTCAAGACCACTGTCATACCAAAGATCAATTCCATTCAGGAAACTCCAACTTTATCAGCTGATGACATTTCTAACTTCTGCTCTCTACATACAAGAATGACTTCTCTTGAAGACCTGGTTGAAATGAATCATGCACTGGACTCCTCCAGATTTCTAAAGATAGAAACGGGCATGGAACATCTTAATGAAGGAATGAAACACTTGTATTTCATGATCAAGAATTCTCACTGCCCTAATGAAGAACAAAGAACTTACTTTGAAGGGCCGTCTGGTGGAGGCTCAGGCTCTGGAGGTGATGGAGGTCATGGAGGGTCTAAAGGAAAGTCAGTAGAGGATCCCTCAACTAAGGGGGAGAAGAAAGGGAGTAGTGGAAAGGGAAAAGAAAAAGATACCTCTGCTGGAGACAAAGGAAAGGCTGATGATGTCTACTATAGTGGAGAACATGATGACTTTGATATTTTTGACATTCCCACTGAACCAGTCTTGGAAGATAAAGATGGTTTATTTGAAGCTGAAGAGGAAAGTGATTTTGGAGAATGGGAAGAGGAAGCTACAGTGGATCCTATCTTTGAGAAAGAGTTTCAGCAGCAGCAGTCAGAGATGAAAAGAAAAGAAGCTGAACTCAAAAAGGTCTCCCAGATCATTGACATGAGGAAAGACATACAAAGAACAGAAACTCTTCAAAAGCAACGTCTTCATGACATTAAGGCTCAAGAAAGGAGAAGAGATGTCAGACTGAAGATTGGTGAAAAATGGGATGAAGCTAGGAGAGTACTTGATATGCCTCAGCTGAGCACTAACAATGATAGGCAGTTCCTACATCTTCTTGACAAGCTGGAAATCTCAAATCCTAACAATGACATGTATATGAATGCTGTCAAGATTGAAGTCTCAAGGATCACAGCTGCTTTTGACAGATCCCTAAATGAGATGAGCATTTTTGTATATTGTCAGAGTGAAGGATCTTTCAAGGTGTCACTTCATCTGTTTGAGAATCGTTCTTTGTCAGAGATTTGGGTTCTTCTCAACAAAGTAAAAAGAAGCTCAGAATTGAATGAAGTTCTTCGAGAAAGGCTTAAAGAGTTTGCCAGCAGGGCTAGTCCTCAAGTGGTCAACAATCCTCATCAGGTGAGATTCTTTAAGTCTAATTGTCTTCAAATCTGTCAGCTAGATGTACAATCTCTTAAAGACTACTCAGCTAAGCATCTGGTTTGGATGGAACATCATTTAAGAACTGCTGGATACTCATCCATGTTGAAGACTCAAGCTGCTGATTTGATTCAAACTTATTGTGAAAAGAATATTAAAAGGTACAATCAGTTCAAGAATAAGCTGAAGTCAGTTGGAGTTCAACCAGTCAGACCAGCAAGCTTCACTTCAGAAAAGGATCGTGTCTTTGACAAGGAGTTGCTTCAAGATTTAGAAGAAGGTGAAGTCAGAAGAGAAGACAACTGAAGTCAATTAGCTCAAAACTCAATGTAATATGATTAGAGCTTTATGAATCAAGATAGACTAATGTAGTTATATGTTCAGGCTAGAGGAACATCTATCTTGTATTCACTTGTAAATTTCTTTTGGAATCTGGAAAATATTAAATATAATCCAGAACTTTTCTGCTATTTACTTTGCATTACTGTTTATATCTTTTTCTTATTTGTTAGTTGAGTTATCCTCTAGGTATTTGTTGTTATTGTCTAACAAGCAAATAGGGGGAGATTGAAAGGCATATGTCATAGCCTATTTGTTTATTCGAGGATTTAACTCAACTCAAATAAGAATGTAATAAGTAAATAGTGGATCTATCGTCAGAGAGATCTCACAGAGTAACATCTGTCAAAGGGTTAAGAAACATTATTCATCTACAGACGTGAAGACTTAATTCACTGGAAGAAGCTCAAGAAATTGATCAAGCCTCAGTGATATAAATCAAGATTGTGGATTTAATCAAGTGACAGAGATCTCGTCAGGGTATCAATTAATTACAAGGATTTAGTCTGAAGAAAATCAAGAGTATCAAGGTCAAGGCTTGAAGAAACGTCACGGAAGTTAGTCACTCATGAACCAGATAATACATCGAGTGTCAACATTGAAGTGGTGGAATTGATTCATAATTGACAGTAATTTTCAGAAGATTTTCAGAAGAATGGTTGCTGCTCAAGATTAATATTAAATATCTATTAATTAATTAAGTCAAATAATTTAATTAAGAAAATTAATTATATCTGCAAAGATTAATTTATTGATTAATTGAATTAATTGATTAATTAATTCAAAATTAATATTAAGGATTTTCAGAATTGTTATTAGATTAAAATCTATTAATAATTCAGTAAGACAATATGATTTGAACTACTATGACAATCGGTATGACAATTGATAGTCATACCAAAAGTCTTGCTAGTTCATTCTGATTGTCTTGCTAGCTATTGGGATTGTCTTGCTAGTTCAAAAGGATAGTCTCACCGAAAGTCCTACCAGTTCAAATGGATTGTCATGCCAGTTCATTTGATTGTCTTGCCGAAAGTCTTGCTGATTCAACTGGATTGTTTTGTTTAATTAAACAACAAAAAGCAGAAGACATTCATGCAATTATTAAAACAGAACACACAAGTCAAGAACACAGCAGAAACAAAAGCAAATCATTTCATTTTTCATCTGCTCTATTCAAGATCAAAATTCTAGATTGTAAAGTTAAATCCAAACCACTAGAATTATTTATCTTGTTCTTGTGTAACAATCTAGCGGATCAAAATCCCTAGAACTTAATCTCAAATCGCATTTAGCATTTGATCTTTTCATTGTAAAAATAGAAAAAGTTCATGTCGAATTTATTCTAGATTTGTAAAAATTGATTTGAGATTAATCCCTTGTAACAGATACCGTTGTTGTAACACCTTTCAAGTTTAATAAAAGTTTTATTTAACTTGAATTTTGTTTCACCTTTTTATTCCGTATTTTATTCGATTAAACGGTATTGTTTGCATTCAACCCCCCTTCTACAAATAAATTGGGACCTAACAAGATTTGAAAATGAACTTCAAGTGTAATTAATATGACATTTTATTATGTCTCTAGAATTTATTTTCCCAAATTACACTAGTAATTTTCACCGATTTTTTCTTATTTATATGTGTGTGTATTAGGTGGTAAATTCAAAAACAAATCACCTGAAATTTTTAATTTGTTTATTTTTTTTCTTTCCGTTTATCAGCATTTTATGTTCAAAATATCAGGATGAATTGATTTGTATTCAATCCCTTTATACGAATCACCATAGTTGATTATTAGATATTAACAAATAATGAAAGTATGAAGATTTCTTAAATCAAGTTAAAAAACTTATTAACCCAACGGTGCATATAAAAACAATAAAATTATTTGGAAATGTAATGAAATAATGAAAGTATAAAGACCTACTAAATTAGGTTAAGAAACTTATGAATCAAAAATAGAAGCCAAATCGGACCAATTATTCCAAAACGTGGGCTTAGACAAGGGGACCCTTTGTCCCCTTATCTGTTTCTACTTTGTGTTGAAGGTCTGTCATTGTCTCTCAAAGATGCTGTTAACAGGGCTAAAATGTCTGGTTGTCGTATCTGTCCGTAGGCTTCAGTTATCACTCATCTGCTTTTTGCAGATGATAGTTTCCTGTTCTTCAAAGCGAATACGGATGAGGCTAATGCAATAAAGGAGGTTCTTAGTCGATATGAAGCTCTTTCTGGTCAAGCAGTCAATTATCAAAAGTCTGCTATCTTTTTTAGTTCGAATGTTCGGCGGGATAAGCAAGCTGAAATTAAAAACATTCTTCAGGTGCAGAGTGATCTTGGCAGTAGTAAGTATCTTGGTTTACCGTCTCTTATAGGTAAATCTAAGAAAACAGTGTTCAACTATCTGAAGGATAAAGTCTGGGAGAAAGTAAACAATTGGAATACGAAGTTGTTGTCGAGAGCATGGAAAACTGTTCTTCTGCGTACTGTAGCTCAAACCATTCCTGCCTATATGATGTCTTGTTTCTTACTCCCTAAGTCACTTTGTCAGGAAATTGAAAAAATTATGAATGCCTTCTGGTGGAGCTCTAACTCGTCCAATAGCAAGGGGATAAAATGGTTGTCTTGGTCTCGAATGAGTAGGTCAAATAATAAAGGTGGTCTCAGATTTCGTGATCTATATGGTTTCAATTTAGCTTTGTTGGGAAAACAATGTTGTAACTTATTAAAAAATCCTGATGCTTTACTCTCGAGATTACTGAAAGCAAAGTATTATCCAAACTGTAGTTTATTTCAAGCTGGTAGAACGGGGGGTTCAAGCTTTATATGGTCAGGCATTTGGGAAGCAAAAGAAAATATGAAGAATGGGATAAGATCGGTTTTAGGGGATGGAAAAGCTATACACATTTTCACTGACAGATGGTTGTGAGGGAAGTCAAGTTATTGTGTTGATCGTGATGTTGATGACTCTGCTGTGAGAACTGAAAAAGTCAGTGATTATTTTATGACTGGCACAAGAACTTGGGATGAAACGAAAGTCAGGAGCAATTTCAATAATAATGGTGGAGAGGTCATTCTTGCAGTCCGAATTCCTCAAAATAGTACAAGAGACAGGTTAGCCTGGGTCCATTCTAATGATGGACAGTACTCAGTGAGGTCGGGATATCATCATTGACACTCGCTACACGCGGCTCATGAGGAAGGTCAGGATGTTAGTGGTCGGGGTAAGTTATGGAGATCGTGTATCCCTCACAAAATGAAGGTGCTGCTTTGGAGGATTTGTCGTAATACTGTTCCAGTCAGATATCGTCTTCGGGGAAAAGGGGTGCGTGTGCCAATCACTTGTATGATGTGTACGAGGGACATAGAGCATATGCGCCATCTGTTCTGTGACTGTGGGTTTGCCAGGGCCTGTTGGCAGCATTTGGGGCTATTATATGATACAAGACAATTGGAAAATGCTTCGTAGTGGCTTTTGGAAAAACTTAGTTCAGAATCAAATGATAATTTGATAAAGGTTGCAATTGTAGTCTGGGGCGTGTGGTGGGCTAGGAACAAAAGGGTGTGGGAAGGGAAGGTTCTGACTCCAAAGTTAGTCAATGAATGGAGTTGTAAATAGGTTTTCGACTGGAGAGAGGCACATAGGAAGAAAATGCAGAGCTCCTCTCATCGAAAGGAGGTGAGAATGCAACACGTTATAAGCTGGACCACACCTGTTAAGGGTTTGTGGAAGCTGAACGTTGATGCCTCAGCTTTTGAGGGTATAGATTCTTTCTCAATTGGTATGGCGATTAGAGATCATAGAGGGAGTTTTCTCCAGGGTCGTACGATGAGGTTTGCAGGGGGTGTAAGTGTTATTGAGGCTGAGTTGGTTGGCATCTTGGAGGCTCTGAAATGGACCGGTGAATTTCATGGCCAAGGTCCATTGTAGAGAGTGACTCTCTTCTAAGTGTGCAAGCTATAAAAGGAAGTCGACAGACTTATCTTGAAGCAGGGGTGTTGATTGATCACTGTAGGTCCATATTATGTAGTAGGGCTAATATATCTTTGAGTTTTGTTAAGAAGCATGCAAACATGGTAGTGCATTTGATGGCTAGAATTCCCCGTACGCTTAATAGCTTCGTTGGTTACTCGTCTCCTCCGCTTTCGGTGTTGGAGACACTTATGTCGGAAGTTTAAGTTTTAATGAAATATCTTTTCTTTAAAAAAAATAAAAAAATAGAAGCCAAATCAAACAATATTTTATAAAAATTTAATCCTCCATCTAAGTCAGAAGCCAACCCTACAAACGACAATAAAGACTTTATTCATTATAAATGACCCATGGACCTATAGAATAGTCAAGCCCATAATTTAAGGCTGCGTTTGTTTGAAAAAACCTTGAAAATATAGAATATGTTCATTCATCTAAATAATTCTAAATCTAGGTCAAATAGTTTCGTCACCGAATATATAAAAAAAATCCACCCGAAGTAGTGAACAAAATTAATTTTTATAATACCAGTTCGAATATTAATGAATTAAAAAATAAAATGTGTCATATGAAAATTAACAAACAAGGAGGTAAAAACTAAAAACACAATAAAACACGTACTATTCCGAATTCTTGCGCCACCACTTCCAGTTCCAGTGCTATATATAACAAATCATTTCTTTCTTACTAATCTCTCACCCCATTTTTCACGTTTCTCTCCCACCGTCTAAATCACATATTCATCTCTCTCTCTCTCCCTCTCCCTCTCTCTCTCGTCGAATTAAGGTACGATGTCTCGCTTTTTCACTTATTGAATTTCAGTGAAGTTAATTATTCGTTGCAATAGATCAATTTATTCGTACTGTTATATGTTATCTATGTGAGTGCGTATATATGTGATCGATTTGTTTAATTTTTGATGTATTAAAGTGTCTCGCTCTAGAACTTGATTGTATTTGTGCACGATGAGTTTTTGTATAATTTTATGATTGTATAGGTCTGCTTGATGTATAATTACTGTATATATCAGTTATGTACTTGTGTATTGATGCGTGTTTATGAAACGGTGCAGTTTTGGTTTCAGAAATGGTGTTCTTTCGGAGTGTTTCGCTGCTAAACAAGCTGCGGTCTCGTGCTGTAAGTTATATATTATTTCTGTTTGATATGTTTATATGATTGTGTTTAATTTTTTGATTTATTTATTTCTAGCTGTCTTGTGATAAATTTGTTTTGACAGGTTCAGCAATCGAATCTCAGTAATACAGTTCGTTGGTTTCAAGTGCAAACCTCGGCTTCTGATCTCGTAATTATTTTCTTTTTTGCGTTTGTTGTTTATTAATGTAATAGCTGCACGGTGTTTATATGCTAGTTGCTCTGGCATGGAATAGTTTTTAGATGTTTCAATTGCACATCCGAGTGGATTTGACAAATTGTGAATGGTTTATCATTGTGAATATTTTTATGTATAGGCCTCTCCATTGGGGGTCCTAATTTGGTATACTAGTTTTAAGTTACGAAATTTGAGGACGTTAATATATTGCTAGATAACTATCACTGGATTTCCCCATTTTTGGATACAAATATTTACAAATGAATCTATTAGTCGTGATGCGAATAAACTTTTTATGCATTGAATAGTTTGTGCACTTGCGTAAGTGATAATCGTGTTAGTGTAAAAATCAAAGTGGTCACTTAACTAAAACTCATATATCAGTTTAACCATCAAGCTTTAAAGGGGTATCATTTCAATCACTAAAATCATAATAAATATCAAACAAATATCTCAAAATATGTTCTCGAGAATTAAAAATTATTTTTATAGAGTTTTATACATTTTTCTTGAATCCTATTGCAACCAAATGAAAATGTATGAATTTCTAGTATTTTAGATGATATAGTGAGATTTTATGAAAAATTTTCTACTAAACATTTTTATTTAAATCAAAATAATAACTACAAAATTAAAAATAAATATTAGACAAAATTTTAAAAATCTCACTATATTTTCTAAAATACTAGAATTCATACATTTTCATTTAATTGTAGTAGGATTTAAGAAAAATGTATAGTATTTTATAAAAATAATTTTTAGTTTTTAAGCACATATTTAGAGGTATATGGTTGATATATATTTTGACTTTAATGATTCAAATGATACCCCGTTAAGTTCAATGATTAAACTGATATATGGTTTTGAGTTTATTGACCACTTTGATAAAACCCGTTGTAGTTGATATATATGAATACGAAAGGGTACACATGAATTGACTTTGGCATTGATGTGTTTTAGCAGGACTATTTTTGTGTCGGTCAATAGAATGAAAGGGTCCTAAGGGATCTGAAGGCGATGATATTGAAGAATGTGTGCATCTAACTGTTTTCTGTAATTTAGAGTTTACCTGGATCAATTATTTGTTCCCCATATACTTCTCATCCATTGAGATATACGTGTCAGTAGTAATGATTAATAAGTTTTGGTGTCCACTGGAAAATTTTGTAATTTGTTATTAAGTTGAGTGATATACTGATAGTGGTGTATTACGTCAGAGGCGTTATTCACATTTGGAAGTAAAAATCAGCAATATAATTTTTTTTGTTTGTTTGGGATGAAAATTACTGTTGTTTGTTTGGGCATGTATATAAACTGCTAAGAAGTTTTTATTTTTTGGTATCACATATTGTGTATATTTCTTTTAGGATCTCCGTTCTCAGCTTAAGGAGTTGATTCCAGAACAGCAGGTACATTTCATTAGAATAGGATTGTAACTCACTGTACAAGTACATAAACTTTAGTGATGTTTGATGTCATTTGTAAAACATAAATGAACCCGAGCTTTGATTTTGTAAATCTTGTTTTACTCCAAGTTAAAATGGCCTGGTTTAATAATTAGCAAAAAGGGGCCTGTTTATGCGAAAAGTTGAAGTAACATAATATTGACTCCTAAGTTGAATTCTTAGAAATAGGAATTGTGTACTGATTTCAGTTACTCGCTTCAGAATTTTGATTTGAACAAAATTCAATATTACTATTCTCAATTCTTAAATGCAAGTTGTAGGATTATTTTTGTTTGTTATTTTGTTATATTTTACATCGTATTTATAAGGTATATATTTT